>NC_056746.1:696650253-696734562 GCF_019279795.1 Protopterus annectens | reverse complement strand
TTTATAAAATTAAGTTAAATTATAGTAATTTATGTGGGTGATCTTATCAGAAAAGATTATAGTAAAGTCTGTATGTGTTAACTATTCATACAGTTTCTTCCAAGTGATATACTTCTTTTTAAGCTTTGTGTGCTGTTTATATGTACAATTCAAAATGAATAACAAATATTACAATATAATAAAACGTCATGTAAGTGTTGATACCTTCTAAATTCATTAGGTACTTCAGTATACTTTTAATATTTGTTAAAACTGTAAAAGCACTTTGCCATCTCATAAATAGTGTGCTGGTTACTTTAAGTAGCTTAGGAGCTGACACCACACCCATACTGTCTTGTTTTAGTGCTGACATCACTCATGACTGTTTACTTTCATTTTGTGCTGTTGGAAGGTTTAACACACCGTAATGGATTCTAACTGAAGAACCTTCATTCATGGGTGGTAAAATAAGAGTTCCCAGCTCGTGACCATCGTGGGAAGACAAAAACAAAGTAAGTGAAGTTTTTAGGGCTTTTTTTAAACTGAATACCAGCTCATTAAACTTCTATTAGTTTTCTTAACATTAAGGGCAGATATACAAGCCAAACAGTTGTTTGTTAGTCAAAAAGGCACTTTTAGCATCAAAGAATAGATAATTACTTTTCAAGGCACTTTTTGACAGTTATTACTATCAGTTTTTATATATTATTATGTGTATTAAATACATCAGCTTAGAAATTTCATGCAGCTTAGTGTAAATAATATAAAAAGGAATCATGCTCATTTAAACACACCACATTAATATGTCAGTGTAAATACATCATATTCTATACTAGCAGTAAAAGGCAGGTCATTTATAAATGAACTATCTAAACATCATTTAGAGTTAGAAAAATCATGACTGTAAGTATTTACACTGTAATAGAGAAAGATATGTTACCTTGCTTTCTTTATGGTTGTTTCCTTTAGTTATAAAATGTCCTGCTTATTTTGTATTTATATTGTTTCAAAGACTGGCACATGTGTAAAGCATGAATGCTTTCAAAGAACTTTTTTGCCTTACAGAGCAAATAGAAGACAATAATGTTTGTGTTTTTCATATGTCTTTTATCGTTTCTTCTTCTTCTTGTCAGCAGTGCTCCATTCATTTTTTTCTAAGTGACGCTTAACCCCAAATTGGGAGAAATCCATTTCTTCCACATTATCCAAGGTTTTATTAGCTGAAAGATAAGAAACTGTTGCTTGCAGAGTGTCAAAAGTTTTAGGACCTTCAGTAAAAAATATTTTTATTCTTGCAGGGAACAGCAAGTGGACTTTAAGTTGTTTTTTTTTTCAATTCCTTTATCATAGGGAGACATTCTTTTCTTGCAGTTATAACTCCAGCAGAATAATAATTATAAAATCTGATGATGTTGTCTTTGTATTTAACTGGAGAAGTTGACCATGCTGTTTTTAAAATAAGTTCCTTGTCCTGTGATGAAAAAAACTTTACTATTATTGATCTCGGGTGATTTTTTGATTTGATGGTTGATGAAGCAGCTCTTAAGGATCTGTGGGCTCTTTCAATTCCATAAGAAAGAGTTTCAGGCAATTTTAAAACTTCTGGTAATAAGGTAGCAAGAAAAGTCACCATGTTATCTCCCTCTGTTTTCTCTGGTAGCCCATAGATGCGAAGGTTATTTCGTCTGGACCTGTTTTCTAGATCCTCTATTTTATTTTGTAATGACGCATTTTGTTGTGATAAAAAATGTAGCTGAATATCTTGTTCTGAGAGTCTGCCCTCAGTATCATTTAAGGATATCTCTATGTCAGCTATTTGAGACTTCTGTTGCGTCATTATTTCTTGTAGTTGCTGTATTTGTTTTGTAGATCTCTCCTCAAAAGTGTCCAGTTTGGTATTCATTTTGTCAAATTTCACTGACAAGTCTTGTATAGCATTTAATAAAGACTGTATCTCCTTTTTCATCGTCTGGTCCTGTGTGGTATGCTTAGAAAAGCTCATTTTCAGTAGATTCAGATACCTTCCTTCTTGTTTTTGACAGGAAAAATAATGTTTAAAGCCAATTTTTTTGCACTGTAGACTTCTAGTGATATTAGTAGAAGTAATTCAACAAAATAGGTTTGTCTACAATATCTAGTTTTTAAAAATTCCTGTCAGAAATATCTTTTGAGTGCAGAGCTGAGAAACGATGCTGCCAACCAGTCTACATCCTAGCCACGCCCCTTGTGGAACATTTCTGAGGCAGTTTCAAATCATTTTGGGATACAAAATTAATGAAGCTAAAACAAAGGCAGTAGCTGTGAATTATGTACCCACACACAAATTGGTTCAGCAATATCCATATTTATGGAGACATGATAAAATGTAATACTTAGGAGTATGGATTAGAAAGGATTATTGTGTGGCAGCTAAAGATATGTGGGAAGAGACTAAACAAAAGATAATACAAAAACTGAGAAACTGGTAGCTCTGTTATATGGATATGGACAGCAAGATAAAAGCAGTCAAAATGTTTTTAGTCCCTTTTATACACAGGTCAGGCATATGTTTATCAACCAGAGGAGAAGTTGTGGATAGAAATTAATAAAGAGCTGAATGATTTTATCTGGGAGGGGAAGACAGCAAGAGTCAAGTGGAATAAGTTGATTCTTCCAATTGAACAAGGTGGTTTGGTTTTACTTGATTTGAAGGGGTATTTCAGAGCTACACAGTTAAGGCTCCTATACAAAGCACAAGCAGAAAGCTGTAATTCAAAGTGGAAAGGGATGATGATGAAACAGGGAGGTAATTCAAGAAAAAAGGACAAACTGGGATTTTGGATGCAGAATCCTTAAGGAGAATAACAATAATCATGCAGAATATTATACTTATAAAGTAGCAGAAAGTATTTTAAGAGCTAAGCCAACACAGGAATGGAGAAAGGAAATTCTGTCGATAGGGATGACTGCAATTAGGGATACAGACAATAGGCAAGAGGGTGCTAAAATTTATTGGAGCAAACTAGTAAAAGAACTAAGGTACTGGGAGCAAATAATTAGAGAGGGAAATGTAATACAATGGGAAGAGGCCACGAATTAATTTGGACTGCAGGACAGAGATTGCCTTCCTTTTCAAGGGTTGATATAAGAGTACAGGCAACTAGAAAGAAAGAAATATGGGGATCCTAAATGAAAGACCACCACTGGTAGAGTTTTTAGTAGAATCTAGAACAGAAGCTTCTGTTAAAAAAGGAATAATTAGTATAATATGCAAAATATTGCATGATAACTATAAAAATCAATCAGAGGAGATTAAAAAAGATTGGGAAAAAATACTGGATAAGCAATTAACAAAGAAACAATCGGGGGATATATGTATGTCTCCAAAATATGCAACAAAGTCTAGAAGATTTAGAATCATTGCTTGGAAGTGTCTTCATAGGTATTTTTATACTCCAAGTAGACTCCAAATAATTTTTCCTCAGGTAGACAGCAAATGTTGTAGGTGTGATGGAGAAGAAAGAGACAACTGGGAACATATTTTCTGGCAGTGTAATGAGTTGGCAGCCTTTAAAGATTCCCTGCAGTTTGCTCCATCAGAGATACTGGGTGAGCAAATTGGTGTAACTAAGGAAATTATTTTTTTGAGCTATGATACAGAATCGGAACTGCCTAGACATGATAAGGACTTGCTGAGTCTAATTATGATGGCTGCCAAAAAGCAATTACTAGAAAATGGAAATCAAAGTCTAAACCATCTTTACTAGAAGACTACGAAGAAACAGAAGCATTGAAATGTGATGAAATCACCAGCACCTAATGGATGAAATAATAAGATCTGTTTGTTGATTGGCTGTTTTTCGTTATAAAATGTGTACATATTTTTAGATTTTTCTAGGATCAGAAGAAGCAAAGTTATACAAGAAAGTGCTTGCCTTTTTTCATGATTATTTGTTGTTTATTAAAAGTGGAGTTTACTATTTTGGCTTTCCTGCTGGTTTTTATTTCTACAGAAGTGGTGAATATGGTAACAGAGATAAAACAACTGCAATTGGGATTTTTAGAATAGGGTAACAACAAATTACATAGGAAAAAATGGAAATTGTGGGAATAATACATGCAAAGGATGAAAAAGGTTTAAAAGAAGGCAGGATTTGAATGAGCTATGTAATGTTTCACTGACAATGACTGGATATATTATAAGTGATGTATAATGTTTGCAACTGCAATTGTGTCAACATGGTTTGTGATGCATAATGTTTGCAATAAAATTATGTCAATATGATTTGTTTCCCTTTATATAAATGTATTGCCTGTGTCATACATGATAATTTAATCAAGCCATTTCTTGTTTAAAAAAAAAAAGAATCTGAACATAACTGTTTCGGAGGCAAAGCCTTTCCTGAGTGCTTTATTACATTTGGTCCTGTTGATCATTTTCCTTTTTTGGACAAGGTACAGGAGATAAAAGTCTTTATGAAGGAGTTCTCTTTGTTGCCAAACATAATCTGAAGTCAGAATGTCAAGACTCTGGGATACATCGTATTGATATTTCCTTGTGCAAGATTACATGCAACAACCTCACTGGGTATTCCTCACCACTGTGGACACACGATGGTCAAAGTTCAGGCTATTGTCTTATCTGTGTACCTAGATCTATCACCTCTGGGTTCAATCTTAGGGGTGTATTATTAATGTTGTAATTTGCATGAGTATTTGACTTCTCAAAGAGTATAATTATACATGTTTTTGCATTTAGTTTTAGACCATGGCTCTGACTGAAGAATATCTCCAATGCTGGTGGATTCAGTGATTGCCCCCAGCTTACAGTGATCAGCAAACTTGGTCAGCCAAAGGCCTTCTACATTAATCCTGACTTCAGAAAAATATATCCCAAACAGAAGAGGTCCTAGCACTGAGCCCAATGGTGCTTTACTAGTCACTGGCCTCTTGCTGGATCTGCGTCCTATCCATGAGTCATTTGGCTATCCATCTGATGACGTAGGGATTTATTTACAATTGTTTGAGTTTATCTATAATACTGAGAGGAAAATTGTGTCAAATGCCTTAGACATCTCAAAGTAGGCAGTATGCACTGTCCTACCCTCATCCATGGTGCTAGTGACTTTCCCAAAGAAATCCACCAGATTGAGCAGGCATAACCTACCCTTGATGAAGCCAAGTTGGGTTGGGTCCAGTGTTTGGAGATTCCCTATGTCATTGTTTATCAGGTCCATGATTATTTTTTCTGTGGCATTGCACATGAGACTTGTCAAAGTTATGGCTGTGTAATTTGCTGGGTCTGTTGATAGCCACCCTTTATTCAGAGGGATGGCCATCGCTGTCCTCTACTCCCCAGAGGCAAAGCCAGTCTGGAAACTGTGGCTAAACTGAGATCCTAGTTGGCCTGATATGTCATGTTTCAAGCTATTGAAGAGGCATCCTGGCATATTGTAAGGACCCATCAAAGCCTTATATTAGGTTTGGACAGCACAGTGGTGATCTGTTCTTTTCTGAGGACCAGGTCTAGGATATTTGTACCCCTAGTGGGACTACAGACTTGCTGCTCCAAGGCATTTGCATTGACAAAGTCTAAAGATCTTTGAGACTGCATGTTAGTGGTCATGTATGCTTCCCAATTAATTGAGGGGGTAGGTGAAATCACCCATGAATATGGTATTGTGCTGAATAGTAAGTAATTCTAGTAAATTCAGGTATGATATACGGTTTCCCTGGTTCATGGTGGGCGACCTGTAGCTAACAAAGATATGGTAAGCGATTTTTCCTATGATTAGTTGGATATGAGGTAGCTCAAGTGTGTCATATTGTTTAACCAGTCTTGAGGTGTGCTTATCCTTTGTGTAGATGGATACACATCCACCCTTTGTCCTTTCATGTACAAGAAAATTTACTAATTTTAGCAAGATACAATTGGCTTTTAATTTTGCTAAGGCACCATAGTCTATAGTAAAAAATGGATAATAACCATCAGTTACTGATTACACCAACAGACAAAGAATGATTGTGTGATAATCCTGAAAGTACAACAACATTTAAATATGTGCTATGATCATCTGTAATACTGTGACTTTTGAATTTGTTTCTTTGGGCGCTTATATAGCGATTGAACTATTTCATAATGTAGTATACAGGTATCAACATTGTCTAGAGCAAATAAGGGTAAAAGACTTATTGCTCAGGATCTAATACTTCTCACATGCTAGCATTTGCCAGAGGTATATAAGAATTCACTGTCACCTCTTAGACAGATGCACATGGTGTTGCCGTGGAGGTTAACATAAGCCAGATGAACAGTTTATTAATACCCTTCTCTTGTTCAAGCATTTTTTCTTTCATCTTTTTGCATAATTTTGGTAAGCCATTAGAAACTGTATCACAAATACCATGAAGCAATGATATGTTTTGGTGTGACCAATGGGGTATGTATCCTGTGCACAAGTATTATAAATGCAGATTGTCTGGAGCCTGTTGGTTTTTCGTTAAGTGATTTGCCATATTTTCATCTGCTTTTAGAGTTAATAAATTTTTTGCTTAATGCAAAGGTAATTTATATCTTATGAACTAGTTTATTACTAAATTAAATGTGCAGCCATTCTATATTTTGTCCCTTTATATGTATACACGACTTCTACAAATATTAGGTAGTGACATACATATGGTACAATGACAATTTATTTTATTTGCAAAGGACATACATTTTCACAAAATATTTAATTTAACATATGTCATATTCAGTTTACTTACAAGTTACATTGGAAAAATATTGATTAGCTTAGTTTGAATTTTTGGACATCCTAACTAAGGAATCTATGTGAAGATAAAGTATGGGGTCTGAATCCCACTATTGCCACAAAACGTAAGTGATAGGCATAATGCTTGATTCTCACCATTGTCACCAAAGGTATATGACAGTACAAACTTTATATCCACTCTATTGAGAGCAGATCTATGATATGAGCAGGGTAATGGTATCCTGGGTCACAATACTATCACCTTGTAGTATATGTGGGCAACAGGTCTTAATGTTAAAAGGCAAAAATGCATGCTTTCATGGGTAATAGACCATACCTGCCACAGCCAAATTAGTTTTACACTATACAGATGCAAATGTGAATTATAATCTCTAGTTCCCAGGCTTTTATCTACTTTAGACTAAGTACAGTGCTTTAAGTGCAGTCTATTTACCAGTAGTAAGAAATGCAACCGAAATTACTTTCCATACAAGCACATTCAGTATTTTCCAGTAATAGGGAGGGGTTACCCCTCCAATAGCAACACCTTCATCCCTATTTTATGATATGCTGCCACCAGCCAAACTACTTTGCAAACCAGTAACACAAATTACTGTTTACCCTTAAAACAATACAGCCATTGAACATGTGAATGGTGGCCTTTCACTGAGCTGTAACACTTTGAAGGGTGGATGCCTACAGTTATACAACTGTTCAGAAATGCACAACTTTAAGCTAATAAACCAATAAATCACCAGCCACAAGCATTTAAAATTTAATAATATATTTGAGCACATAAAGTCAAGATGTATATTTGAAACGTAAATATAGAAGCAGAAATGTTTTGCACAATGAATGTAAAATAAAAGATCCAAATAGACAGATGACATACAAGAACACTTTGTATCACCTAAACTAGATCTTAATGACTTTACATTAAAGATATACTGTGCTCTTACTGTCTTGTTTCAAGTTCTTATCTCAGATACAGATGGAAGGATCATTCAGCACACTGAGTTGCAGCTAAATGTATTTTGATAAAGAATGAGCTGTTTACAAGCATCATCAGCAAAATCTCCCTGCTTACTGAATTAAGGCACTTTATACTCATTACAATGTCAGCTCTGCTTGACCAAGCCTGTCTTTGCATCAGTCAAGTAATCAATCAGGCATTGGTCATCATTATCATCATCAGCAGCCCCCTTTTCCCCAATTCTTTCTAAATGGGGTCAGGGTATCATGTTAACTGTCGCCAACTCTCTTGATTCAGTGCCACACTCGTCATCTCTAGCTTCTTCTCAAGTATCTGTCTCACTGCAAACATTGGGTAAATTGTGCTGCATCCTGACCTGAATCCAAACTGCTCTTCTCCCATCTTACATTCTACAACTCGGCATATCCGTTTAGCAATCACTCTCTCCAGAACGTCCATGCAATGTGATAGGAGTGTGATGCTGCTGTACTGCTCACAGTTGTGAATGTCCCCTTTGTTCTTGTACACTGGCATGAGTATGCTTAAGTCGTCTGGGATACGCCTTTCTCTCCACACTGCTATTAGTAGCCTCAAAAGCCATTTCTCCCCTATCTCACCCAGAATCTTTATCATATCTGCTGTGACCTCATCTGAGTCTGCTGCTTTCCCTGACTTTATTTTCCTTAGTGCTGTTCTTACTTCTTCTGGGGTGGGCATTGGTCGTAAAACAAAAAATCCTGAAGGAAAGTCAGTTAATTATGCAAATATTCTGACTTTATACACAAGGCTAAAAAGTCATATTTGCTGACACAAAACAATGGTTAAACTGACATTTTTGAAAATTGTATGTCACTGACCAAAAATAAGTTTCCTGACTTATAAACAAGGGTTTGTGACATCTATCAGAAAATGGTGCTCAGATACTTTAGTAACTGTTCTTACACAGATTCCCCAGTCTGCAAGACAAACTGTCTTAACATGTCACTGCAAAGTATAGCAAGTTCCTCTTTTTAAAAGCACTGTCTTGATAAACAGGCCATGGGTTGAAAAGGTCAGAACATGGCTTACTACAGATTTGTAAGAAATGCAGCAGTCTCATATTGCAAAACTCTGATCAATCAATGCACAGTTATCAAAAACATTAATTTTTTTATAATAGGTTAGCAAATATAATATATATACTATTAAGACGGGTCCATGCTCTTATGTTTTTGTACTTATTTTGCTGTTCCTTGCCCCACCATAGGAAATCAAACCAATACAGTGGGACAGGATGTGTAGGCCCTTTTCTTCTCTAGCTTTCAAGACAAAAGTAACATTTGTTAAATCCTTCCAGGCTCTGTCTCTATGTTTATCCTCTAGCAGGAAACTCCAGCAACGGAGTCTCTAGCAGGCAAAGCAGTGACTAACTTGAATAAATAGTCCGTGTGTGTGTCTCTCTCTCAACATCTGTCTCTGTCTCTTTCTCTGTCTCTCTGTCTCTCTCTCTCTCTCTCTCTCTCTCTCTTTATATGAGTCTCAGACTTAATTTCCTGTGTCTTCAGAATGAATTGATAACAGGCTTTATTGTTTCCAAAGTTACATAAGCCAGAAAACCCTACTGAGCAAATAAGACAACACCATATGACCTAACGCAGCAGATTTCAAGAAGCATTAATGCTTCATTCACTGCAGAGGTTTACACAGTCAAAAAACAGAGATGGCTTAATTTTGCATGTATGTATTTTCATCTAGCATAAGTGGAAAACAATGTGGAATTTTCTTTTCTATCCAGTTTCTAATTTAAGGCCTATCATCTGTCAGTCCATCTCCTTTCATCTGGTGAGGTCATCATCCAGGTAACCTTCAAAGATGTTTGGTGCTCTTGTCACATTGCTGCATACCCTATAGGATGTTATGCAAGCACAATGGTACCTTCATCTCCAGGCTGAAGGATTTGGCTTCACTGTCCCAGTCTGAGCCACACTATTTTGAAGGGTGGACTATATATATATATATATTTTTTTTGGGGGGTTGGACTGGAAGCACAACCAGCAATAGGCTGGGGTATTTATGCCTTTAATGTCAGTGTCTGCAGCTACTGTAGTAAGTGCCCTTTGCTTCTTTCCTAAAAAAACATGTGGACTCTAACGCATACTTATCTCCAGTTACAGTGCATAAGCTGCTTTGCAGATGCATGGATTTAGCAGCCCCACTGCTACTTGAGAAAACTTACTATGGCAATCACAAAAAAGCAGTTTGCTTCACAGCCTCCTTTCTCCAGGATGGATACACTGATATCAGATGTTTACTGCCACCCTTTTCTGATTTGCTTCTCTGATGTACACACCACTACTGAAGCATAGGTCACAGGTAGAGCTTCAACCCTCTTGCACTACAGAGCCAAACAGTGCTGCCACTTTTTTGGGCCTGAAAGAACCACAGATGGCATATTCATCTAATTCTTATATATTAGATCTTTGTACCATCAAACATCAGTTCCTACAATAGTGTGACACAAGAGCTGTTCTTTACAGGGAAGATTCATTTATTTATTTTACCATTTGTTTACTGGGAAAGTCTGACTGGGACAGAGCCCATTCTCAGAGGAGACCTGGGTAGAAATGCTCCAGACGTATGTCTTGGAATGTGGGAAGAAAGTGCAGCACCTGGAGGAATCCCAATCGAATGCAGTGAGGACGTGCAGACTCCGCACAGAAGGCACCCCAACTGAGAATCAAACCGGAGAACCTCCTGCTGTGAGGCAACAATGCTAACAGCTGCACCACTGTGCCACCCAAAGATAATTGCTCTGGGGAAAAAAAATTACCAGGCCAATGTAACTTTGCTGGTGAATGGACCCAAATGTTACAACTGTCTGCTATAATGATTTATTCTTGAAGACACAAAATTATAGCGAACATTTCATACACTTGTACATTATCTGTGCATCAGCTACTTAAAACTCATTTGAATATTTTCAGTTTTTATTTGCAATACACACTATTTTTTCAATCATATAATGACTAGATAATATAAAAACAACAACTTAGAAAATTAAACATCAAGCAATATTAAAGTTGAAAAGAATGGAACTAAGAAATTAAAGATAAAATAAGGGAAGACAATTTCAGGTTTAGAAAGCATAGCCTAGATATTTAGGAAACAAAAACAAATCCCAAGGAAAAACATAACAGAAGAAAGATGAATGAAATAAGCTAGCACACAAGGAAAAAGTTGATTTTTGTAAACATAACGAAAGAAAATTTGAATGTGTTAGGTCATATGGTCATCATTGCATTTATTAAGTGATCATTGGAAGAAAAACAAAGAATAGTTTATGTTGGGAGAACAGCTGGTAATTTGACGTAAGTCACTATAATAATAAATGAAAACTCGCCAAAAAGTACTCTCATATGTGCGAGAGGTAAGGAAGTTTGTTTGTGTAGATGCATTTTAAAGATCAACAATTATCTCAACAGTAGTGGGGGAATTTGAGAAATAGAAAATAAATAACTAGAGAATACAAATTTTAAGAAAGAAATATTATTAAATGGAGGGTTCACATATATAAAAGACATGACTTCACCTCAAACGTTCATACTGGAACAATTAATAATAAGTTACAGAATGTGAGGCAAAGAAAATAAAATTTGACACAGCTATGGTACTGGAAACAACAAAATATTTAAAGCATTTATTAATAGAAAATAGGAAAACAGAAGAATGTAAATATGAGACAAGTAAATGGAAAGGAGACAGAAAATAAAGATAAAAACAGTGTAAAGAAGATGAGGGATAAAAACAGAATCATCTAATTTAAATATAAGGGAAACGGTAAAAACAAAAGTTCATTGCAGGAATGAAGAAATTATATTAAATAAAAGTAAAAAAGGAGAAAAAAAGAGGAGAGAAATATAAAAGGAGTGCAAGATGGAAAGAGAGAAGAACAAGATTCAAGCCAATAAAAATTAAAGAAATGAACAGAAGGAAAACAATTGAAAACAGATAGAACAAGAACTTTTTTCACCTAATTTATTATTTTTTTCATATGATAAAATAATAGCAGGGAAAAGTGAGGAAAGTCAAAGGATGTTTTTCTTTGGAAATTTTATAAAATTACTGATGAGTAATATACTTATCAATTTAGAGATAGCAAGTATTCACTTGTGTAAAATGAACAGTTTATAATGAGACTGTATGCACAATCCGGTCAAACTAGTTAAATTCATTGAGGGAAATGCCAGGTCATTCAGAATTTCTGGATGAGAGGTCAGTTTTACAAAGCAAGAGAATTCCAAAACCATCTAGTAGGAATTATGAGTAACTTAGAAATGATTTGAATGAGAAAAGGAATGTGTCTGGTTTATTTTTATTTTGAATTTGTTAACCATGTTAGAGCACTAATCCCATTGGACCAGTTTCAGTTTCAGCTCAGGAAAAACACAATAGATATATGACATTCTATACAGAGTGATTTACAAAATGTGAATGTTGTTTGTCTTTCGGCTTTTTCCCGGTAAGGGGTTGCCACAGCGGAACTCCGGTCCGCTAATGATTGGCAGTAGACTTTTACAAAATGCCAAGGTGCCAGCTCGACGCCCAACCTTCAACAAAGGCACGCCCATTTGCACACGCATGTCTTTCGAATGCTGCCCAACTGTGGGAGGACATGCAGACTCCACACAGAAGGCACTCCCAAGCCAACCCGAGAATCAAACGGGAGAACCACTTGCTGTGATGTAACAATGCTACCGCCGTACCACCCTGGCATAGAGTGATTTACCAAATAAATGACATTATATACAGAGTGACTGAAAAACATTGTATAAGCATGCATTGTATATAGACTGGCATCAGAGTCAGCATCCTGAAAGAGTCACAATCAGAAATAGAGTAAGAGCAAGGTATGTAGATAGAAGAAGGGAATCAAGAAGTTGAGTTACATACCAGAAATAAGAAAGGGTACAAGTGAAAGGAGGGCAATGATGTGTATTTTGGAAACAAGTAGGGGACTAATGATTGATTACATAATAGAAAGTCAGATAAAAGAAATATGTAAAAGATGAAGGACAAACTGAAGATGTATTTGTGGATGGTGCAGTGGTGCAGCAGTTTGCGTTGTCATCTCACAGCAAAAGGTTCCCCAGATTGAATCTTAGCTGGTGTGCCTTCTATGTGGAGTCTGCATGTCCTCCCTGCGTTTATGTGTTTTTTCTCCCTGTGCTCCAGTTTCCTCCCACATTACAAAGACATGTCTGGAGTATTTCTCCCTGGGCCTCTGCTAAAAATTGGTTCATTCCAACATGTCCTCCCTGGGTTCATGTGGGTTTTCTCCAGGTGCTCCAGTTTCCTCCCACATTACAAAGGCATGCATCTGGAGCATTTCTCCCCAAGCCTCTGCTGAAAATTGGCTTGTTCCAAGTTGGACTTTTCAGGTAGACAAATGTTAAATAAATAAACGTTTTTATACAATGCCTCAATAATTACGAAAGACACGTTCTGAAAATAAAACCACACATTATTTGTTTAATAGATAATTTACTAGAGAAACAAATTAGAGCAAGTGACATAGATAAATAGAAACACACTATCAAATATATTTGTGGTATAGTTATTACTTAAATAACTGTTAGTCAATATTAGGAAACCTGTTAAAGCCATAATTTATATAGTCAAGTGGGCAAGCAAAAATCAAATACATTGACAAGCAAATAAAACATGTATGGAACAGCATGGAAATGTACAAATCATATCTTGGAACATGACAGGCCATATAAATACAATTAAATACATAAGACTTTTTGCAGTGCATAAAACATGACTAGTCATGTATACCTTTAAGAAAACACATATAGGTCTGTGCCTCCCTTTTCAAGAACATGATAGTACTCATCTCCCAAATTAATCAGAGCTGTACATGACAATCCTTGTGCAAATTTGTGTCTACCCATCCAATCAAGATTTACCTTAAGTGCTTTCAAAGTAGTAGTCTGTATGACCTGCAGTGGCAACTTATTCCACAGACTGAGAATATGTTGATTAGGAACCCATCTCTCCAGTAAGTGCTGTTTATTTGCTGGTGTTAATTTAGGTCCTTACTGCAGCTATTTCTCCAGTCACTGTTTTTTTTTAATGAAACAGGAAGACAAAAATATTGAGTCATCCACTGCTCAAAAGTGAGACACAGGTCTCCAAAGAGTAGCCTGTAGGATACTGAGTATATGGAAATTTATGTTAATTTATCTGGATAGTTGAAGAGTTTAAGGCATTTCATTTTCTTGTTAAGATATCTTTGGGGGCCTTTCAATAAGAATGCATAAAAAACAGAAAGAAAGAAAGAAAAGAAAGAAAGAAAGAAAGAAAGAAAGAAAGAAAGAAAGAAAGAAAGAAAGAAAGAAAGAAAGAAAGAAAGAAAAGAAAGATAGGTGCTGGTTGACCTAAAGGCAAAATTATAAAATTTGCCAGAATAAATTAGTGTTTTCATTATAAACTAAATAAAAAAATTAAATACTTATATTTTGATATAAATGGAAATAGAAGACAAAAATGTCATGCTACATTTCTGTGCACCTCTAAAAAAATAAATAGTTAAATTATAAGGACATTGGCACATAGAAAAATACTATGGAATAATGTGAATGCTACATTTTTGATCATAGAAGATGTAAAATAGAAGTTCTCAAAATGTTCATATAAAACAGAAAAGTAAGACATCAACAAATAAGAATGTGAACAGATTTGGACAGGAATCTTTGGTACTAAAAATGTGATAACAATTTGTAATGAATCTTTACATGTCACTCAAAGAATATTGGAACAGTGCTCAAATATTTGACCATAGAAAATTCATAATTAAATACATGTTATTTTACAGGTTAGAGTTTGTGTGGCCATATTCTCCAAATTGTAAATTTAAATAGCAAATGTAAACAAAGATGAAATATAGAAGAGGAAAGAAATAAAAAAAGAGCAAGTCAATAAGGCAAATTACTTTTGAAAAAGTTAGAGGTGGGCAGCATATATATTTCAACTAATGACAAATTATCAGCAACCTATGGAGGAAGTATAAAACACAATGTGAAGCAATTAAATTTAACAATGCAACATGACAATGAAAATTTGTCAAAGGAACTACAAAGGTGAAAAAGAAAGTAAAACATTGGTTTGGTAAAGACTGCCAGTTAGCAAAAAGAAGATAAATCTGTGTAGGCTCTGTGAAGAGCCTACATGGAATGTACCCATGTACACAGCCACGGTACCTCCTCAGCAGCATGTCAGCATATTAATTATGGCACACTGCCAAGGGACAGCACAGCAACACACATTTTGAATCCATGTAACCAACAGTGTAGAGGCTGTCCTGGACTTGTGAACTATCCAGAACACTTCTGAACAGTTGGTAAGCATATCACAATACCTTTCAGTACATTAATCTGGACCAAAATGTGATCAACAGATATAACTTCATGAAACTGCAGTTTTATTTTTTTTTGTTTTTTATGTTTATGTGCTTGCTTGCATGGTGAGTTGCATCATGCAGCTATGCTTAGCATTGCTCATACACACACTATACATCTGCTAGACATCTAAAAATAGAAAGCAAATGTATTCGATTTTAATTATTTTTTTTCCCCACACGCAAACCCGCACAGTGAAACTGCAGTATGCTTACAGACACCTGTGCAGCATATGTGAAGATATACAAGTTTCTTTCACTATCTCAGTGGCTTGATAGATTTAGACATGACCTGTAGTATAGTAGGTCAAAGGTTTGAGTCCTGAGTAGTCATATTTTTTACGGTTATTGCTGTGAAAATGTGTCAGGTGATTGAAACATTGGTTTAGTTTAACATAAAAAAGTTACGTTTAGAAAAGCTGCACGATGCTAAGCAGCGCTTAAACATAGTCAGCGATCCTTTCACATTTGCATGTTGCTAAGCTGCACTTACACATGGCTTGTGCGAATTTGCATTTGCTAAGCAAAGTGGTACTTTTTTGAAAGTTACAGCATGACATGCAGGGGTGGGAATGCAGCCTATTTAAAGGCCAGTATGGGGGAATTTCAGATCATTTGTTGGAGTTCTAACTTGACTTTGGATATGCCTAGTGCTACTGGAGAAAGAGTGCACTTTCATGTGCAGAAGTGGGGAGTGCAGGAGTCCAATGTGTTTGTTGGATTCCCATTTAAGAACTATGAACTCCAATTGCTGCAAGGTGATTACCATGGCTCAGAGTGTAAGTCTGAGGCCTGGGATCAATTGGCCAGGGAACTTACTAGTTCTCCTGGTATCTCCCGCACTGGTGAGCAGTGTCATCACCTCTACGATGACCTAAAGTGTATAAAGAGGGGAACTTTGGAAACCTGGGTCCAAGAGGCTAAGGATGGGCAAACCCCACAGATATGTAAGTATGTTTACCAGTAATTTAGAAATATACAGGCTGAATCTGTGCAAAACTGGTATCCATAATGGTTTGTTTATCTTCCCACAGCTGCAGAAGACAGACCCCGCAATGTCCAGTCCCATGTTGGATGCCTGGCTAGATGAGGCAATCATGTGGTAAGTAGGAAACCACAAAGTAATAACTTAATGCATAATGTAATTATACAATAAATTAATTACAGAGTTTGTAGTCTTAACAGTCAAGTATGACATACCTGGGACATCCTATATCTTTATTAATGTGTCACTGCCTACCTGAAATGGTAAAGGAAGTTAAAGCAAGTAAGTATGCAGTAATGTGTCATATAGCTTCCAAAGATCAGCTAATGTTGGGGTCTACCCAGATTAACAGTCACTGTTGTGGTCTGGTCATTGTCTAAAATATACTGTAGGTTGCACTCAATAAACGAATGGGGTATATGGATTAGTTAATAGAAGTCCTACACAGCTATCCATGGTCTAGATGCCAGAGTTGAGGCAACATTAATCAATACATTTTAAAGGTTGATGGTGCTTTGATAAGTAATGTTTTCAAATAAAGTGTTCACTGTTCCTGTATTCACTGCATGTGTGTTCTAATCTGACACCAGTCAAGTGTTACATGTAACTAAATGAAAAATTCAGCAAAAAATGTCAGAAAAAGGTACTGCAATACCTATGGTAAGGTTTGAGCATGTGTTCTGCTCTTTTTGTCTGAAATAATGCTGTATATCTCACTCAATCACTGAACATGGTATATGGATAACTTGACCGAAGTCCTGGACAGCTATCCATGTTTCTAAATGCCAGATTTTAAGAAACATTATCAATAAAGTTTGAAATGAGATTGTGCTTTGATAAGTAATCTTTTCAAATATGTGTTCATTATTCCTGCATTCACTGCATGTGTGTTCTAATCTGACACTAGTCAACTGTTACATATTAACTACTAAATAATGCAGCAAAAAGTTTCACAAATAAATGTAGTGCAATGCCCAGATTAAGGTTCAAGCCTGTGTTCTGCTCATTTTTTCTGAAATAATGGTGTATTTCCACTCTAAATGAACATTGTATATGGGTAAATTAACTGACGCCCTGGACAGCTAACCATGTGTCTAAATGCCAGATGTTAAGAAACTTTATCAATAAGGTTTAAAACAAGATTGTGATTTGATAAGTAATCTTTTCAAATAAGTGATTATTATTCCGGAATTCACTGCATGTGTGTTCTAATCCAAAACCACTCAACTGTTAAATTTAACTAAAAAATAATGCATCAACAAATTGCACAAATAAATGTAGTGCAATACCCAAATTAAGTGTCAGGCTTCTGTTCTGATAATTTTCCATAAAATATGCTGTAGACAGCACTCAATAAATGAACGGGGTGTACAGTTAGGTTAACAGATGTCCTACACAACCATACATGTGTGTAACTGCCAGATTCCGTGTGACATTAAGCATTACAGTGTAAAAGGAAATAATGCTTTGATAAGTAATGTTTTTGAATAAAGTGCTTAGTATTCATGCGGTCACTGGCTCAATGCATTTGGTTTCCAGTCTGATAACACACACAGCTATGCATGTGTGTAAACGTACAATTTCACACAAAATGTTGAAATATAAGTCTTAAAGGAGATGGTGTTTTGAGAGTTCATTATATTCAAATAAAGTGCACATTATTCCTGTAGTCACTGCTTGTGGGTTCTAATCCCATGGCAGCCAACTATCAAATGAGCACCTAGCCCAAAAATATATATATATCGTCCCATACATAGCTCTGCATTTCACACACATTTTAACTGGACGCACTTAATTTGGTCCAATTGGCTTGACAACGTACTTATGTTGTCCTCTCCCCTCTCTCTGGGGTTTCAGAGTCCAAATTCATCTAAAAAATCCATTAATGTGCACAGTTGTTGCTGTACAATAAATGGATAACTATGATTTATTCCCTACACCCTTCCTGTACATACCTACCTTTCCCGATGTTTTTCTCCCACTGGCACCCCATTTCATCACTGTCCGATCTCACCATTTTTTGTTTCTTTAAAGATTCTTTATGTGATGCTGCTTGACAAGCGGTGTTGCTAAGCTCAGCTAAATGGTGCTATATTGATATATGTGTAATCATGTTCAAAATGTACACCTGTGCCCTATTTTAAACCCAGGACCATCACACCTGTAGACCAGTGAATGATCCCACCAAGCCACACAGCTGTTAACTAATACAGGTGATTTAAGCCAAACATTCCAATTGCCAAGTTACCATCATTAAGCGTGTTGAAGCTTAAAGAGTAATGGAAAAATGTGAGTGTAATCTGAAGTCTGGTACAGAAATACATCAGTAGAAAGCCACACACAGAGTAATGGATGTAAGTTAGGTCTCTAACAGCAGGTAACTGTGCACTTCTGTCTGACATATTTAAAAATACACCTGCTAAAACATTAATGGCAAAACAGGTATTTAACTGGGACTCTGGTGGAGAAATACATCCCTGTAAAGGCATGCACATAATAATGGATGTGAATGAGGTATGCAAGTGTGGTAGGTTTGCAATTATATGTTGAAAAACAGAATGCTGTAACAATGAGTCAGTAGCTCAGTCTGTTAAATGTGCTGAAAACATTAGCTTTTGGTACACATGGTCCTAGGTTCAAATCCAGTGGTGTGGAGCATTTCAAATACATATATGTGTACATCACCATTGTGAATTCTGCAATAAATGACTGTGACCTCAACTATTTATCCATCCGGTGTATTTCAGATGGCATGTCTGCTGTTCAATGATAGAAGTCCAAGGCCTGCAGATAGGAACACAGTTAATATATTCCTATTGCAACACTAGAAAGTGCATAGAGTTTCAGGTCATGCATTCACAGAGGATTTTAAGTTATGTAATACAAAGCAGGCCCAGTAATATCATACTGCAACACACAATCATTTGCTACTGATATTACAGATCAGCACAGCTGCACAGCTAACATACAGATATGGACGTCGTTCTAGCAACAATGATTGCCAACATACACATTCCAGACAACTACCATAATGTAACACATGACTTGGCAGTTGTCCAAATGGTTGACGTAATGGTAAATGTTTCCCCTACGTTGTTAAGGTCACAACAAACATGTTGCCTTTTACTCTGTTAATGATACCTTAAACACATATCTCAGTTTCCTGTGGGATGGGTTCCCTCATTCCGGCTCTGGCTGTACACCAAGGCTGCCACTGATCACACCTTTACTCATAAGTGTTGTTCTGCAGCCTCTCTCACTCTGCTTATTGCCTGCAGCAGCAGCAGCTGCAACCTGTAGCACACACATCTATATGTAATATCTACTACAAATATCCTCTCTGTGCTGACGTAGTATTTCTACCCAGCATTTCCATCATCTCATATGAGAAAGGGGATGGATTCTACATTGAGGCCTTTTATCTCCTTCAATAATTGCATGTGATTGCCTGATTACACTGCAAATCAGCTGTGTATGGGTCAATTAGCATTTCTCAACCACAGATTGGTTCAGAGGCAGTCACCTGCTAATGAGAATCATTTAGAAAGGCAAACTCCTAGCCAGGGAAACCATTGTGTATGAGAGTTACTTTCTAAGGTGAACTCATTGTCACAACACATATATATCTGTGTCTTTCAAAAGAGGAGTACTGTACTCCATCAGGTATGTTGCCATTTTGCTTTCAACAAGATGCATATGTTTTAATATACTTAGGAGGGTTGGGGATTACATCAGTAAGCCTTTCGGAGAACTGTACTGGTGACATGCCATTGATCTGAAGCTGTGTAACACCTACAGAGGATGTAGACTACAGCAAGAGTTTAATGCTGTCTGTTAACTAGGGACACAGGTCTCCTGGATACTGCCTTTGTTGGCAGTTGTAATACTACACAGCTATGTTTGGCATTGAACTATAGACATATGTTATGGGGAGGGGGGGTTTCCTGCTATGGGCCAGACTACAAGTGGACTCCTGTGTTGGGTGTGTGATCATATGTGACTGTCATAGCACAAGCAGGTGTAGGTCACTATTACCACACTCTATGTATGATTGGCACACTGTTGCATATGAGATGTGTAATCAAGTGAGGAATACTGATAGCCTTCCTTAATTGCTGTGTCTGTACATACTGTACACCCATGTATGTGCTCCTAACATGTCTTATTATTATTTTGTATTTCAGGTGATAACATGCACTTCAGACATCACCCACCTTTCACTGAGGTGGAAAACAACCTCAGAATTGAGTCATTACAACAACACTACCAAGTCCTGGTGTCCAGAGGGAGGGCAAATAGGCAGGAGCAATAAGCCTTATGGGATAAACTGGTCCATAACATAAAAGCTGTGGGGCATCAGAATCGCATATATGAACAGGTGCGACACCATGTCACAGACATTATCCACTCAGCATGCAGAAGGGCAGTGGGCATGGCCAGGGTTCATCAGGTATCTGGTGGTGGACCTGCAGCAGAACAACCTCTGACAGCCACTGAGGAATTCCTGGTGAACCTTGCAACACAGGACAATCCCAGGCTTCCATCACACTATATGCCATGGATGTGGGTGCCACCATTTCCACCCAAGAGGAGCATCCAGCTATGTTTAGTGGAATCAGCATCAGAATACTGTAGCATTTAGCGTGTCAGGCTATACATAGTTTTACATTGGTGTCAAATGTTGTATGGGTAGGGGAAAGTAGGTTACCTGCAGTTTTAAGCTCATGCAGAGAATATGACCCAAATACCTGTTATCATAGCAGCTACTGTAACTGGGGGATATGTAGACGTACTACTAGTGTTATACTGTAACATGTGGTGCTGTTTACATTACCTCTCCCTCAAATGTTTTTCAGGACCGTCAGGAATAGTAAGAGGCCATGCCCCTGCCGCTAGTAAGCACTAAACATTTTTGTCACAGATGTAGATTTACTTCAAGGTATTAGCTAAAGTGTCATCACAGGCCTGCTGGCTGGATATATGTACTGTCTGCATGATTGAAAAATGTGAAGATATGTTCTGTCTGTTCACACTGTGGTCATACCTAGGCCTTGTAGGTTTGACCACAGTGATTTATTTTACAATATTGACAGGACTTATCAGATTACCATACTTTTAAACTGGTCTGAGTTCTGCAGAATGTCACCAGTGTACATAATTTATGTATTGCTCATGAGAGTCCTTTTTAAAGAGCTGTTATTCTGAAATATTTACAAATGTGGGTTAGAAATTAATGACCTCAGGTCCTACTATCTCAGACTGTGAGTTGTACAAGTCTGTAATAGTGACAGCAGTGTTTACAGCTTAACATATATCAAAACATAGTACTGCAGGTCATAGTAGTGCAGGTATTAATGTGATGCTTTCCCCTTTATATCACAGGTGACCTGAAGTCAGTGTCTCTTCTGACTCTGATGATAATGGTGGCCAAAGTGAGGCACAGCTGAGGGTTGCAGGGGCTGAATCTGTCACAGAGGTTTACATCCCTCATCCACCCTCATTATCACCGTAGACAGTCAATATGCCTACACATACCCAGTCCCCTGAGGCCACAGATATTGGACAGTTGAAGGGTGGGGACATTGAACATGGAAGTGTGGCTACTGTGACTGCAGCGAGTGTCGACACTGGCCATAGCCACACAGTTGGTGAGGTTCCATACAGGCAGATTGATAGGGGTGCTTGTAGGAGACCTGCTGACCCTCCACCACCTTTTGCAGCTTTCTCATCACGTGTCACTTGGCATATGTTTAGGGCTATTATGGAGGCACAGGCACATTCCAAAAGGAACTTCAGATGAATTCTCACAGTTATGGATGCAGCACAGTATGACATCTGTGACTGCATCCACCACATTGCTGATACCCTGGATCAGTTCACTAATCCAGTGGAAAGACATTTGATCTGAGACAGATCGCACACTATCTGTCCTGGAATGCACATTGTCTGTGATGGAACTTCTGGTTGGAATTGAGCGTCAGACTCGTGGATGTAGGGCAGCAACTACATCTGCTGAGAGTCCACATGGCTGTGTACACTCATGGTCCCGTAGTGGCAGTACATCCAGTGCCCCAGAGGGGAGTGTGCTGTCCACACCAAGACATGGCAGGCCATGGGCTCGTGGTCCTGGACAGTCCCATGGAGGACATGGTCCCAGCAGAAAGCAGTCACCATCAGATAGAAGCCCAGCATCCAACCTTTGGCATGGAGGTGACAGTGCAACTCCTGGCAGAGCCAGTTCTCATGTTCAGGGGCAGAGATGATGAACTGCCAGTTTTACCATGCATGGCTCAAAGCTGTCCAACACAAATTCACATAGTGCTAGCACTGAGCTTGGATGTGCTCACCGAGACACTTACACACCACTGTCAGACTCAGGTCACCTCCAGACACACACGCCACATTTACAGAGTCCGTCTTGCCTGCTCCCCTTTCTGCCTCACACACACATCTGCCAACCTATTGGGTCAGCCTAGCCCTCCTGCATCCCCATACAACACCCTGTGCAAGTGATGATACATGTGCCACATCCCTGTCATCATTGTCATCAATGCAGGGAAATTAAGCTACGTGTCTGATACACAGAGTGACTACCTAAATTAATATGTACATGTTTCAGCCATTGTCACTTTTGCCATCAGTCACACAGTTTGAACGCTGCAATTTGTAATGTGTAAACCACATTATGTTGTGTATGTTACATTGGATAATAACCATAAACAAAAGTACACCAGTTCCAATGGAACACTCGAGTGATGTTGGCAGTAATCCACACGGGTGTGTTGCATAAAAATAGTAGATTTATTGAGTGCACTTTCGTCTTAGAAACCAAGACTTTATCAGAAAACAGTTACAATTCAAAAACACAGTGCTTTTATACTCTTGAGCCAATGACATAATTAATTAACAACCAATTATACATCTCCGCTGTCATACTTAAAGCAGCATACCAATATTTCATGATTTTAAAATATTTAAAAAACTAAAAGTAAACGAAACTATAAAAATACAATGAAATATGATACTAGTACATAATATATAAATTAATGACAATAATAATAAAATGTAATTTAATGTATACCATATACATTAATAAAAATAAAATATAACTTTTCTACTTAAAAGGAAACATTTAAAGCTTAAATTAATGGTATTTTAATACAGGCATGATACTACGTGCTTCATATATACCTGGGGGCTGGGTGGAATTCAGTCTTAGCTGACACTTTAACTCTTCCCTATCTAACCTGTTTTTCCAATCACCACCCCTAATGTCATTACCAAGGTTCTCAAGAATACCAAAAAGAAGTTTTATATAAACTTTTACCCTTGAAATGCTTATAGAGAGCATTATTATCATCCGCACGTCTAATGGCATAAAGGTGCTCGTAGAGCCGTCTACGCAAAGCCCTTTCAGTTTTGCCAACATAGAACTGTTGGCAGTTCTGACAAATAGAAATATAAACCAGTTGCTTGGAGCCACATGAATCTCTTCAACCACACTTTTCTCTTAGGGGAGCCAATTTCCACCCAGTCAACCTCTAAAATATATGAACAGTATGCACAGGAACCACAACTCCTAGTTCCTCTTGATGTATCATTGATTTCTAAGTAGAAAAGTTATATTTCATTTTTATTAATGTATATGGTATACATTAAATTACAAAGAACAACCACAAGGCATCGTGTAGTTACATGTGTAAAGTGAAAGGAAAGGCCCACATTTTTGCCAAACTCGTACTTAATGATACAGCATAAAATGAGCCTGTACACATAACTAACCTATTGGCCGACAGGTTTTGTGATAACTGCACTCCCCTGTCCCCATCACACATACACCATGACATCCCTACAACCTGTCCCATACCTTGTATCTCTAAAGAGCAGGTAGTACATGGCCTCTCTAAGGTGACAAACACAGCAACTATTGTACTTGCTAACATCCCAGGCTGCATCCTACATGGTATCCAACATGGATTACTAACACCATTGGAGACTCTTTGCAATCATAGTGCAAGCACTGGCTGCATCCCAGCTGACTAGAAATCATCCACTGTTATCCCCTTGCACAGTGGTGGTGCCTTTACTGACCACGGGAACTATAGACCTATTAGCCTGACTGGCCATATCTGTAAAGCCATTGGGCAAACCATCATGGACCGTATCAACAAAGATACAAGTAATCTAAAAACACTGCACCCTACACTGTTTGGATCTCATGCCTGTTAAACCTAGTGGACATCTATGAGACAGTCACCAATGACCTGGATGAGGGGACATCTGTGCATACAACCACCTGGACTTAGTCAAGTCATTTGACACTATCCCCTACTGAGGCATCCTTGACAAACCCACTCAGCTAGCCATCAAGAGTAATATCATTAGAGGGGTCACTAACTGGCTCACTGATAGCACACGTATAGTCAGAATAAGGGTATCCACCTCCAATACCAGAGCTGTAACAAGTGGTGTTCCACAGGGTTCAGTCCTGAGTCCTCTAAGGTTTGGAATCCATTTATCAAATGCACAAACACAAAGTGAATGTCTGTGGCTGACAAGGATTGCTGATGCTTGCAAACTGGTAGCGGGCATAGACTTTCCAAATTATATCAACATCCTACAAGAGGGTCATATGTGACCAAATGACTGTTGATACAATCATGGCATTAATATCCATGCAAATATATGTAGTATCATTCATTTTGGTACCAGCAATGTTCCTGCTAAGTAGCGCATCAATAGCCACACCTTAAGTGCATACTCAGGGGTGAGAGACCTGGGCACACAGGTTTGCACCTACTTTACTTTAGATCACCATGTCTCCACAGTGGTAAGAAGGACATTATATCTTGCTTATGTCATAACTGAGGGCACTGTCACCCAAAAATGATGTAGTTATAACCTCCATGTACTCTTCCCTCAGCAGGCCAATATTTGAGTGCAATGGCCATTTTGTTATGTACGTTTTTGAGCACCAGTGGCAACTGCAGAGACCACAGAGACCTTACAAGGGAAATTCAAGTCTTCAGCACCTGTCCTATGTGGACCATCTGAAATCACTGTAACTTTAGTCTGTGTCATACAGACTACTCAGAGGTGATCTTTGCCTTACATATGAGGCAATTTGTGACTCTACTTTATTGGTAATGCTGCATATCCGTAAGTCAAATGGTACACGGATTACTCACTGTAAGAACCTTAAAGTGGTATGTGACATCAATAAAACATGCTGGAGGGAGAGATATGTCTACCAGGGTTTAACAACCTTTGCAACAGACTACTACTTAATGTCAAACAGCGCACCTGATTGGCCCTCTTCAGATGCAATCTATATGATTGGATGGGTGACCATAATTTCACAAAGGGGTTCTGCCTGTGTCCACCTTGGACAGGGGCAATAGGTGCTGATCATGTAAATAAGGGTAGGAACTTGGCTAGGACTGAAATGGCCCTAGGGTCATAGCCTAATAAATTCCAATGATCCCATAGGCTGATGTAAAATTCTCTGATTGACATCCAGGGTTTGGAGTAAAGTTGTCATGTAATTACTATGTGGCAGCGGTTAAAATAGTACAGCACAAATAGACTGACAGTCTGTAGAATATGAATGATTGATACCTCACATCCAAAACAAGTGGATACTTCTAGATAAGAACCATGAACTCTATCACACGAGGTGACTGCCTTAGCCCTTTAAGCCTCAGAAACTGCTTGACAGACAGGGGGTCATTCATCACACAATCTCCTGCATAAATAAGTACACTGGTTATTCCACTGTAACCTGAGACATACAATGTATGATCAATTTCTATAGTACTGTCCTGTGACTGAGTGAAATGCTCATATACCATTGATGAGTTGCCATTAAAGCACTTACAAAGGAACACTGCTGTGTTGGGGTGGGGAAACAGCACCACATGTTCTTCTAGAATACATAACAGTCAGTATCATTTAATCTGACTGTCTAACATCGCCCTTCCATGATGTACCAGTAATCTGTTGCAGTAAGACTGCATTAATATTCCATGCATGAGGCCTACTGAATATAACTGGAAATGTGTTATTGGAATGGGTATCTGTAGCCCCATGTGAATGTCATTTCTGTCCAAATAGCTCACTGTAGTTAGTTGCATAATGTACCTGGTCCATAAATACATTGACATATCATAATAATCCAGTAGACTACTGTGTAGGTCACAGACTTACCCTACAAATGCAGCAGTTGATGCAACTGTAGATCAGGGCTGACTCTGTCTCATGCAAGCAGTACACAGCCAAAACATGGATAGGTATGGGATGCCTGAGTTGCCTGGCATCAATTATAATATTTGTATTTGAGTAGGAGTAAAGTGTTATTCCCTAGGTCCCTAGGTTATCAGTGAATGTGCTGTGCATTGTCTCTTAGCCAAAGACAGGTCATACTGGGCACTCCTACGTCTGCCTGCAGACACATCAGCAGAGGGCTCCTCCTCCGAGTCCTCCTGTGACTGTGGCGGTGGTGACCTAGACACTGGTAGGGGGCTATGTATCCCTTCCCTTTGCTGATCCTGCTGCAGCTGTTTCCACAGGATCAGATTGTGTAGCATAGCATATACTGTGAATATCTGTGCATATCTGGCTGGAGTATACTGCAGGGCTCCACCAGATATATTGAGGCAAAGGAACTGTTACTTGAGAAGCCCAGGCACATGCTCTATAATGTTCCTAGTTTGTATGTGTGCCTCGTTATGGCGTTCTTCCATGGGTGTGTGTGCACTTCTGATAGATGTCATTATCCACAGTTCAAGGGCATAGCCAGCATCACCCAGTAAATTGCCCTGTGGGGTGTCCCCCCAGCAAACATCTGGTACAGCTGTGATGTGTGCCAGATATGGTAGTCGTGATAACTGCCAGGGTTGCCAGCACACACATTCAAGATAATCCCCTGGACATTACACATGACATGGCAGTTGGAGTGGTACCCCTTGCAGTTAACATAGATTGTACCCTGCTCACCAGCTGGTGCCATGATGTGTACATGAGTGCAAGCTATGGCACCTAGTACTTCAGGGTAGTGTGCTTCATGGTAGAAGTGTTCCATATTGCTGGCCCTCACCTCAGGTTTAAGGGGAAAAGATATGTGCTCAATGGCATGTGGAAGCATAACATCCAGGAAGTGGTGGAGCATCCTGGATGCAGATGCCTGTGACACCCCTTCATGTCCTCAGTTGGTCTTTGAAAAGTACCTGTAGCTAGTATCATAAGGTCTACTCTTACCTTTGTCTCCACTGGGATGGGTTTCCCTCTATTAGATCTGGCTATGAGTTGAGGGCAGTGGAGCTCAGTAAGTTCTTGTAATATGTCCCTGTCCACCCTGTAGAGCTCTACAATCTCCAGGTCATGGAGCTCCTGGAAAGTTACTCTTGGCCTGAACACTCTTCTCCTCTCCGGCCACTGAGGCTCATAGTGCAAACATGCCGAAATTATTAAAAAAAATATTATTTATTTTACATATTTCTTTCCTTTTTCAGACATCTACAATGTACCTTTTGCACACATATGTCTATGATCTAACATTTTATGGGGAGTTATGTCCATATTTGTGGGCATTTACATCCCCTTCTGTCCGTGTAGACTCCTGTATGTGGAAGAATTCAGTGCACACTGCAGGCACTGACACGGAGTCTACATAGACACCTTTCTGCTTGTTGGATCACTCCACCTGGGTGATTTGCATAAGATTCAACTGCTTATGAGGTCATTTGCATTCTACAGAACTTTCCTTGCTTGCACATGCTTGCATGCTGCTACGCAACACTTACTGAATCTAAAATTGTCTGCACTTGTGTATTCATCATGCGACAATGCATAGACCAAAAAAAATTTGTGTAAGCTTTAGTGAATTCCCACCAATGTTTCTGGCAATTAATCACAAGAGGAATGAGAGAAATATTTGTAAGAGATTGGTGTATTAATTTCCTTTTTTTTCAGAGAAATTATTCAATAATGAAGAAAGAAAGAAAGCAAACAAGGCAGAAGATTTCTGTTTAAAGAAGAGCTGCACATAATGTTTATGTGCTGTAAAATTATTAAATAAAAAATAATTAAGACCCAAGACCAGACAACATACACAACATATACACAAATCTTCCAAAACAGTATCCCAGTCAGACAGCTGCCAGTAATGAAATTAGTCCATGTAAAGCACTCAGTGATAGCTTAGGACAATAAAATATTTAATAATAAAACCATAGACTAGTGCCTTGACTAGATTGCCTTCAAGGAGGTGATATATATAGACATATGTACACACACACACACACACACACACACACACACACACACACACACACACACACACACACACACTCACACACACACACACACACACACACACACACACACACACTCACACACACACACTAGTAGTAGTGAACCTTTAAATATCTGAAAACAATACAAAACCAATAAAAAGAAGTCATAACAGTTAAATAATTTGACCTAAGCAATAAGAAAACAAATGGAATAAAAAAAAAAAAAAACAGACAAATCATTATAACAAAAGTTCTGTATTCAAATCATTATGAAGACCACTTGATTGTAATCTATTCTACATAACAATAAACCATCCTGAGGATTCAATAAACTCTGTGTAGGCTTCCTGCTAAGCCTACATGCAGTTTCGTGTTTGCGTGGTGAGCAGCAGCACTAATTACATATAAATACCGCTGCACACCGTATATAAATGTAAACAAGAGCGGTTTCGTAAAGCAACACAAACACCTGCAGATATGTGCACCTGTTTACCTACGGGCAAACTGAGTCTGCAGAATTGCGTGGAAAGCCATGACTACTGGGGTTATTAATAATGCAATGTATATAGTTCCAACACATTACATGAAACCATATACAGTGCAGACTATTGTGGAAACCTGTTTCAGGCCTATTGAATAAAAGTTGTATAAATGATCAGTAAGGGTACATAGACTGCATTATAAATAAAAGGTCAGGGGAAGTGTGTGTATTGAACACAGAGATGAATTGTAGGAATGAACAAAGGAGAAGAGGACAGGTGAAACATGGCAATGTACAGCAGATAAGGGCATGTTAATGAAGACAGTTGTAGCATGAAAACGAATTACATATTGACATGATACAGTATGGACTGCACAGTTATTGCATATTATGTGACTCTCACACAAGGTGACATATCAATGGAGAAGATTCTTTGTGATATAAGCATCTTGACATGAACAATGAAGAGGACATATATCAGGGATGGTATATACAATAGGGGTTAGGTGCATATTGAGAAGGTGTGCAAAATGATTTGCCTGAATATGAATGTAATGTCACATGGGGGTGGATTGGCATAATGGTTAAGGTCTTCACCTTATTGACACGTTAGAGGGTTTGATTTTGACCTTGGCTTATTGGCTAGGCTTAAACTGGCCCTTCAGGGCAGTTAGCCTAATATTCACCTATGAACCTATGAAAATAGTAACAGGCTTACGGACAACAGTAGACAGAAGCAAGCACCATCATGGACAATATCAGAATAATACCACCAGTAATCCCATGTCTTTGACATTACATATGTGATTGTGAGTGATCATAGATGGTTCTGCAAGAACACACTTATACAACTATTATGATTCAACACTCTCTGAGGGGAATCAAGCACACCTTCCTCAAAATTTAACATCTGTTGGAGGTGTTAAGAGGGATACTGTTACGCCTGTATTTGAAATTGCAAGCAATTCTGGCTAGTTGACAGGTGTGCATGCCATATATATGGCAAAATCCACACTGCCTGGAATGTAACCCATGCCATCAATGTTGTCTATCAGCTATGTATTTACTGTGTGCATCACAGGAACATGTATCACACATGCATCTTGCATAATACCTTGAAGGGGGTTCTGCACCATCATACCCTAATGTTTATGCACCCAAAAGAATATTTAGGTATGGCTTATACAGTGTGTGGGAGCTCACTGTACAAAAGTGGTAAACTTGAGTAACTCATCCCTAGAAGATGTGTTACAGGTACATGCAAAAGAGTGCATTGTACTCTATAATTGGTGTGATGAGGGTTGAGAACCATGGAAATATAATACTCTTTGGTGTGGATGTCCTGCACATAATCAGGAGTTGTGCTACATAGGCATTTCTGTCAGGGCATTTTACTTTCTCAGATATACAGCTTTATTAACTTTCAGTCTCAGATACACAGCTTTATTAACTTTCATCACACCTGTTACTGTTGTAACTGTTTCTCTTACACTGTTCTATGTTATTTTAGTGAAATGAAAATGTCCTATGTTGTCAATGACACAGGTGTTAGCCTTCTAGGATGGCCCATAGACACCTCTAGTGGAGTGCTGAGCACAGGTAGAGGTGACTGGCAATTGCACAAAAATGATTTTTTTATGGTAAATGTGTACACATTTTGTGAGAGTTTGGTACACATAGTCATTTGTCTGTTGTTTTGGGGGTGGGGGAGCCAAGTTCCATTTGTGTGTTGCCATAACCAAATATTATTTTTACAGAACTTTGCACTTGTTAGTCCTTGTTTTGGATCAAACCTTGGTTTGTGTGTGACTGTGATACATTACAACTACATCACTTTTTTATATTTTAATAACTGAAGTTTTTTTGTTTCTCCAGTGGGTAATATTGAAAAACTAATAATACTTGTTCTATCTAAGCAGGAGTTTAATTTTTGATATTGATGTGCAGTATCCTTATTTTGTGTTTTATGTTACCTAGAACTATGGCACTCAAGCATTCCAATTCCCACAACCCCCCTTCAGTGACTCTGAGAATGATGTCATTGTCCAAGCCTTTTGGCAACATGGAGCCTTTCTGCTTGAGAGAGGACATGGGGATTTGTCTGGTAGAATGCAGGTTTGGAGTGAGAATAGTGAACAACATTAATGCTGTTGGGAGGAGCAGCAGGACATATGATATGGTGCATCTCAGGGCAACTGATATGATTTCATGGGCCCATTGGAGAACAGCTGCAGTGGCCTCTATACAGCTGGCTACTGGGGGTGGGCTGCTACACAGCCACTGCTGACACCAAATGAAGAGTTCCTGTCTACTGTCAGGGATCCAGAGAGCTGCTCAGTCGAAAGTGCACAACAGCATGTGAATGATGTTGGTGCTGCTGTTTCAGGGAGGACAAGTATGTCCCAAGAGGAGATTCCAGGTAACCTTACATATGTCAATTTTTAACAACTTCTGGAGAGTAAAATATTGGAAGCAATAGTTAAGTTGGTTTAATACATTTTTTTTTGGGGGGGGCCTATTTATAGAGTGATACACTTATCAACACATTCTTGTTTATTACACATGGGCTCGAGGTGGATGTGTCAGCCAAGTTTCCATTAAAAGCATTGTTAATGGACATATACAGGCAATAAATTGATCCCCCTGTATAACTGTTATTGCGAAGATGGTGTCCTCACATTTTGCTTAACCTCTTCCAGGACCACCCTCCCTAGCAAGTGTGGAATCATCTGCTCATGGTAAGCCAAATATTTTTTATTTCAGTAGTGTTGAACATTTGACAGAAATATGTATTTAACCATATGTGTGAGGTGGGTGTCCGGACTGTGTGTGTATTGCTTTACTGTCTGAGATACTGGCACCACTGTTAGTTTGTTAGCATATATTAAATTGTAGTAGTGTAGGTCTTCTTCTTCTTCTTTCAGCTTTTCCTGGTTAGGGGTTGCCACAGCAGAACTCCAGTCTGCTAATGACTGGCAGTAGATTTTTATGGTGCTGAAGTGACAGCTCAACGCCCAACCTTCAATGAAGGCATGCCCATTCACGCATGTCTTTTGAAGGCCACTCGACCATGGGGAGGACATGCAGACTCCACACAGAAGGCGCTCTAGCTGAGAATCGAACGGGAGAACCACTTGCTGTCAGGCGACAACGCTACCGCTGCACCACCGCAGCTTCTTTTTTTTCCTGTGTGTGTGTTGCTTATTATCACAGGTGATCCTGACAGTGGAAGTGTAGGACTCTTACCACCTGATGGCAGAGTATCAGCAGACTTTGATGATGATGGTGGCCAAACACAGGCACAGTTGGGGGTGCACAGGTTGAATCTGACACTGAGGTCGACATTTAGTCAACCACTTTATTTCCATCGGATACAGCCAGTAGGCCTAAGCAAACCTATTACAGTGAGCCCTCCGATACTGGACAGGTGGAGGGTGAGACACTTGATCAGGGTGGTGTGATTACTGTGGTTTCAGGGCATGTTGACTCTAGCCATAGCCAAAGTGTGGACAAGGTGCCACACAGGAGGGTATTAGGGGTGCTCGGAGGAGGTCTGCAGTCCATCCTCCATCTGATCCTGCTGTGTCTTTCTGTGCCTCTCAACATATGTTTATTGCCATCATGGAGGAACAAGCATATTCCAGTACAGCCTCTGAAGAAATGCTTAGGGTTGCAGATATGGCAAAAGCTGACATGTGTGACTGCCTCCACTGGGTTGCCAATTGAATAGATCGGATGAATGACAAGTTGGAATGGGCAGTGTCTGTGATGGAACACCTGCTGGAAGGAGGATGGCATCCATGTGGATGTAGATCAGTTACATCATCTGATGTTAGCTGATGTGGCCATGCCTGATCACTGTCCCATAGTGGCACTACTTCCATTGCTCTGTCAGTGGTTGAGGTATCCACACCCAGATGTGGTAGGCCATGGGGGTTGTGGTCCTGGGTGTACTCATTAGAAGATCTCATCCAGCAGACATCAGACAGTGTCATGTAGCAGCAGTGTGTCTAACCATGGGCATGGATGTACCAGTGCAACTCCTGGCAAAGCCAGTTCCCACAACGATGGACTGTTATCTCTACCATGTACAGCTCACACCTACCCAAAATACCAGTACGCAGAGCTAGCACAGATCTTGGTTGTGTTCTTGCAGACACTCACATCTGTTTCACCTAGACTGCCCATACAGACAGTCAGACACACACACACACACACACACACACACACACACACACACACACACACACACACACACACACACACGCACACACACACATAACAGTTACATCGGTCAGTTGTGAGGCTTACAGCTCATTCTGTCTCAGTGGCCATTTGATAGTTTGTCCAAATGTCTACCAGTTTCTCTTACTTACTCACACTCACCCACTACCTTTTGTGTCAGCCTAGGCCTCCTGCCCCCCCAACACACACACACACACACACACACACAGACACACACCCTGTGGAAATTATAATAACTGCGTCATATTGTTGTTTTTCTATCTTTTGGATTCAGGCATACTTAACTCTTTTTACCCGATGCTCAGGGTGCATAGCTGACTTAGAGCTTTGTATATCAGTGTTTGTGATGCTGTTTTGAAAACTGTACTGTGTAATGTACTTTGTAATGTGTACATTCCTCCCAACCTGTCAGACCAACAAATCTGGACCAAGTCATAAATAAAAGTGGAACAAAGGTCCAACAATAGGGAGACTTTTTAAATATTTTGGTCTTACAAACTTAGACAGTTGATAGAATAACAGGTTTTGCATTACTATTTTCATGATTTTTATGAGGGATATGAAGTCTGAAACCAAAGTGTGCATCATTATTTTCTAACTTCACTCTTTACTGATTTACCAGTTCAAAAGTATGAGGCCAAACTATGAACATTCTGTGAAAATCTCTACTTTTGAGAGGTATGAATGTGTGATTCTTCGATAAGAGGCCTATTAGTTGATAGATGACACGTATATTCACATAAGTCACTGCTGTCACATCTTGATGTCATTACTATAAAAATCACCCACCTTGCATTTACATTAGCAAGAAAGAAAATGCCATTCATTTGTATTCTTAGACATTTATTTTGTATTCTGGGTTCAACACTTAGCTTGAAAATCCGGCAGTTGCAAGAGTTTTAGTTTGGGGTGGGCTCTGTCTGATGCTAGCAGTACACAGCCATTACATGGCTAAGTAAAGGTTGTGAACTTTGCCTGGCATCACTATGACTGTATGTATGTGTGTGGGATGAAGGTTTTAGGTGGTGATCATGTGTGCTATCCAGGCATATGGTGCACACCTACATCTGCCTATACCCACAGCAGCTGCTAGATCCCCCTTTGACTCTTCACCTATGTGTGGCTGTGGTGACCTTGCCAGTGGTGGTGGGATGTGTAGCTCTTCCCCTTTGTGTTCCTGCTGAAGCTGTTTTCCCAGAATAATATTATGAAGTATGGCACAGATGGTGAAAATTTCAGCACATGTACAGGAATTGTACTGCAGGGCTCCCCCAGATGTACCTAGGCAATGGAGCTGTGAATTCAGCAGCCCATACACATGCTCTGTGATATTTCATGTTTGAGAGCATGCCTCATTTATAGTGTTCTTCAGTTGGTGTGTGTGCATTTCTGATGGGCGTCATCAGCCATGGTTCAAGTGCATAACCTGCATCCCCCAGTAAATGATCCTGTGGGATATCCCCCCTAGAAAACATCTCATACAGTTGAGACTTGTACCAGATATGTGAGTCATGGTAACTGCCTGGGTTGCCAGCACACACATTCAGGATGATTCCCTTAGCATTACACATGATCTGGCAGTTAATGGAGTGGAAACCCTTTCTATTTATGTACACCCTTTCCTGTTCCCCAGCTGGTACTTTGATTTCTACATGTGTACAGTCTATGGCACCCAGGACTTCAGGGTAGTGTGCTACAGGGTAAAACGCCTGCATAGTTGTGGCTCCATGCTGAAGTGTACGGGGAAAATATATAGTCACTGGCAAGTTGTAGCATAGCATTCAGGAACTGATGTAGGATCCTGGATGCTGATACATGTGACATCCCAGCATGTCCCCTATTGGTGTCTGGAAGGTTCCTGTAGTTAATAATGTAGTCTAAGTGTTACACATACTTTAGTCTCCCCAGCTATTGGTTTTCCTCGGTTTGCCCTTGCTGTCAGATGAGGACGACAGAGGTTGCTGAGTTCCCATAGTATGTATCTATTCACCCTGTAGCGCTGTACAATTTCCACCTCATGCAGATTGTGAAAAGTTAAACTGGGTCTAAACACCCCTCTCCTTCTTGGCCATGGTCTATTAGCAGCAGCAGCATAGACTTGGAACTCTTGCACATACATATGAATAAGAGCAACAGCTGCTGTAATTAGCACATCACAAAGTTTACCGGATTTGCACAGCTCTACACACCTACTGAATAAAAAACGGTGGGCTATCATGTGCGTGTCAGTTTCAGCAAACTGTTTAGGCTTTATTGAATCTGCCCACATTGTTTTTTCTTAATAGAATGTCTGACATATGCAAAAATATTTCATTATGAGAACACAGTACATTATAAAGAATTTTAGTAAAACTGGATTCTTGTTATGAATCAGACTGAAATAGACTGGTTCTACAAGGCTGGCTGTAGTAGCATCTCTAATGTCCTAAAGGTGTTCATAAAAGCAAACCAAAACTTGTGAGGTTGCTTTATTTTACCTTTCATTTTTATAATGCTAAACTTTATAAAGATTTCATCACCATCATCATTATCTGTGACAAGACCACCACTTCCATTTTGTTTTTAAATACTAAACTCATGATATTTGTTTCTACCAAGCTTTGTATCCAATTAACCAATATTTATTTGTTTTCTTCCTACAGAGATAGTTTACATTTCTCTTAAAAGTGTAATAATTCCATTATTCTAAAATTGTTTTATAACTTTCAATTTTTTTCTTATTTCACACTTAACATCGCCATCAAACAACAGAGTGTTTTTACTGATCCTAATTACAACTTGTTTTACACTTACCTCTCACTTACTTTCTTAATTATGGTATTGAAAATGATTACCTCTTTGAAACAATAAAGATAGGACTGATTATACCCTGACAATTCTTTGCAAACCTGCTCTGAAATGAAGGTGTGTATTTTTTTGCTTCAATTAACCATGCATTCTACCGTTAACCAAATAAACCATGCCTCTCACAGGCCTTGCATTCTAACTAGGTATGACTAGCCTAATTTCAGTTAAAATTGGAAGTTGTTTACTTATAAATAGAACATTGCACTTTAATTTAATATTGTCTCTTTTCAACAAGATTCACCCCGGATTCACGAATCCTCCGTGTAAGACTTAATAAGTCTTACTCGGAGGCTGCAGTTGAATGGTATGATGTCAGCGTGCCATGAATATTCATGAGGGCATGCTGACTCAACCATAAGTCTTACACGGACCGGGTAGGAAAACAGGGGGCGTGTCCGACTGCCAAGCAGTCTAAATGTCCACGCCCCTGCAAGGTTTGGAAAAGTAAAATGAAAGTACACAACAGCGAGTCCGCTCAAATGTCCTTGCACCCAACACCACACTCCCTGACATTGTAAACCCCCATCACAGTTATAAAAATTTAAAAAATTAATTTTATTTTTTTTAAATTCCCGAAATAGCTGCCCGGATTTGCGCGTGTGTGCGGGGGTGTTCCCATTGCTTAGCTGTAGTTAGCAATTCCGACATGGAAGAGCATAAGAAAGAATGTTTATGCAAATCACACCAAATCGCAATAGTGTAATGGTAGAGCGTTCGCACAAAAAAGAGGCATTCACGGTTCGAGTCCCACCACTCCCCTTCTTATTTATGTTTTAAATCAGTACATGTAATAATACCTGACAAATATGATTAAAATATCAGTAAAAAGCAGTGAAATGGCTAATGTATCAGTGAACAAAATATATATTTTTAAAGGATCCTGATATATAATTGCTTGCAGTTAAGCAGCGCTTTACCCAGCACAATATAGTTGCCCATAGTTTAATAGCGCTTTACCCAGCGCAATAGAGGTGCTTAAAGTTTAAGAGCACTTTACCCAGTGCAATAGAGGTGCCCATAGTTTAATAGCACTTTACCCAGTGCAATACAGTTGCCCAAAGTTTAAGAGCGCTTCACCCGGAGCAATAGAGGTGCTCATAGCGAAATAGCGCTTTAACCAGTGCAATGTGTTTGCGTGGACATGTGCGCTGCACCAACCAGGGCAGCGTAGGGCACCGTGGAGTAACGTAGAGCAAAGTTGCTTAAATGCAGCCACACCCCCTAGCCTGTCTGGACAGTATGAAAATAAAATTAATGACAAGGTTCGAACCAAGGACTCTGTGCATCATAATCAAAGTACAGAACCACTAAGCCATGACAACTTAGGTGAAACCACCACTGTTAACATACATATACTTAGTAATGGTAGATTAACCATTACTAAGCAGGTATGCAGTCAGCCGGGAATTTTCAAAAATGGCCAATCACAAAAAAGTGCGGGGAAATGCGGCATATTTAAGCCCCATAGGCGTGAATACTCTCCATAATTGATTGTAGCTCACATCTGCAGTTAGAATGGCTGGTGCTGGAGAGGGTACATGCTTCCGAGCGCAACGTTGGGGCATCGAGGAGTTGAAATAGATGGTTTGGCTCCTTGTCCACCATCATGAGTCAAGACTCCTGCAGGACCAGTTCCAAGGGATGGAGTACAAGGCAGAGGCTTGGAACCCGTTAGCTCATGACCTCACCAGTGTTACAGGCATTCCTCAGACTGGTGAGCAGGTCCTTCACCACCATGCAGACCTGAAGAGACGGAAGCAGGACCACCTGAACCAATGGATACAGGAGGCCCGTGGGATGCAGGATGCCCCACAACTGAGTAAGTAACCACGGAATGCAGTATGTAGGAATTGATAATTGATTCTGTATAACGGATAGGTATGTCTTAATATCCCTTTATTTACTTTACAGCTGCAGTTGACCATGCAGCGAATCAGCATGCCTATGCAGATAGGCTGCTAAGGCTGCACCACCAGGCAGGGTAGTGATTATTCTGCATGTATTGTTATATAAAATAGGGGAGACAGCATGAAATAAAGTGTTGTAGTCCAATAATACAGCAATAAAATGGCCTGAATAAGTTCTCTGCATGTACTGTCAGATAAAAAAGTCAGAGAGCCAGAAAAAGAGTGCAGTAACCCATTAAGAAAGGTAATATATGTCCGTAATAATATCTCTGCAGGTACTGTCATATAAAATAAGTGAGTGAGCCTGAAAAAGAGTGTTCTAACCTATTAATAAAAGTATAATATGTCTTGAATATGTCTTCCATATGCACCATTATAACAAATAAAGGAGTGAGCCTGTGGAAAAGTGTGTAATGTCATTAATAAAGGTCTAAAACCCGGAGTGTGTCTGTGTCACTTAGTTTGAAATGTTGTTGTACCCTTGCATTATACAAATAGTACTGTTTTAAAAAGTGCAGTCCCATATAAAGTGGGTGATGTAAGTGCTAGTAGCTGTGAAGCATATATACAGTTCTCAAAAGTCAGTTACTGGCTGGCATGCATAAGTAAATCTGGCACATGAGTAGCATGTTAATTTGTTCCCCAGAAATGTGAGTGTGTGTCAAGAAATGCAGGGTTCTGTACAAATAGAAGTGAAAATGTCATGTGAAAACATCCAGATATGTAGATAAAGAAATATAAAAGCAATCAAGGAATATGTAGCAGTAACATCTGCATCTTGGACAGCTAGTATGTCAGATATAGGATAGGCATATATTGAACTAGCCAAACCCATTACACAACCTAATGCATGGTGGCAAGTGTAATAATACATGTAGGGGATATACACTTGCAGTCACTAGGAATGTACTGTAGACTAAAAGTAATTATAAGATGTTAATCGAGGTTTTTTTCTACACCCTACTGTATGTGCATAAACCATGCAATTCCACAACTCAATGGGTATGTGTAATCTTAAATATTTGTTAGGACATATGTCCTATTGTTCTATAAATATTTGCATTCATGTTGATGCATGTGCCCTGTTCAAACAACACAATCATGGTGGCCTGTTGCTACCAAACATCCCTGCATGCTGTTGGAATATCCACTGTCATTCAATATATGCATGTGTTATGCTTGCTGTTCAACTGTTGGAACCTTGGTGTGTTGGGTTAATGGGAATATTACTGCATGCTGTTACACCTAATCTGGAATGCTGTTGTTTATGTTGTAATTAAACACACCTAATCACAGAACGTATGGGAAGGCCGGTCCCAGTGGACCCACCTGTCCCTCCTCAGCTGGCAAGTGCACCTGGCACCAGCAGGTCCGGTGCCCAGCCCGAGCTCCCCTCTTCCTTTGGTCCTGTGCCACCTTCGGGTGGAAGCGCTGCAGGGGATGGGGCTGGCCCCCCCATGCAAGCGTGGGCAGAGAAGGGCCACCTGTCACCTTTCGAAGGGTCCGGGCTGTGGTGCGTAGGGAGATCCAGCATTCAGTCGCTGATCCCCTACGCCAGCTCGAGGCAAGAGTGGAGTTTCTCACGGGTGAGCCTGCCCATCCTATGCAGCCCCCAGCACAGCCACCCTCGGGGCTGTGAAGGTGCAGTGGTGACTGCCCATGGGTGGGGAACTCAGTTCCACTGTTACCATCTTTTGGCTCATGGGCTTGCAATTTCCAAACATCCGTCCCCGTCAATTGTGTTCACCCACCCCATGTGTCATACATTGCCCCTGTATGCATCTTGTCTGTCTTGTCTGTTTACCTCCCCAACCTACCTCCCCGAACATACCTACTTCCTCTACCTCGCTTTCCACTCTCACCTGAAAAAAAAAAAAGGCAATCTGTACCCACAAAAAAATTACGCCCCATACATAGCTGCCCATTTCGCACACATGTCCACCGGACATGTAAACTGATAATTATAATTGGCAGTACAACATACTTTGTTGTCCTCACCCCTCTTCCAGGGGTGGAAGGTTTCACATTTCACTCCAAATTTATTGCATATGCACAGCTGTTGCTGGTAAAGAAATGGGCAGCTATGGACCTTCCCTACACCCGTCCTGCACATCCTAAGCTTGTTTACCTACTGTCTGTCCCTCTTTGTGCCCCCTTTTTCACCACTTTCCTATCTCCCCATTTTCTTTTCGTTAAAAGAAATTAGCATGGGGGTTAGCGGGAGTAAGCACTTTTAAGCGGTAGTAAGTGGGTTTAAGCGAGGGGGCGCATGTGTGCACTTAGCTAACTATTGCTAAGCATCACGCAAACCCACGCAAACCTGCTTACAACTGCTTAAAAGTGCCTTAGTCACTCTATGGAAGGGCCCTTGTTCTGCTTAGCAGCAAAAGAAAAGACCTCTGCCAGTCTCAAACCCCAGACCATTGACTGCATGAATTACCAATAAGCCACAGCAGATATACAAATAACTTGGTGCTGACATAAATATATCATGCATTACAATTAGGGAATGTAAATGGAAATTAGGAATGGTATAACACAAACCTGTTCTGTGGGTCTTTACCAGCAGTTGTTGTGGAATTGCATGACATAACTGTGAAAAGAGTACCAGCCATCCAAGCAGGGAATAATGTTACAGTAGCACCTTACAAATACCACACATTATCACACCAGGATAAATACTGGCAAAGTTGAATAGGGCAGAGGCCAGACACCCCAACTGTGACTGCTTTACAGGGATGTCCCTGATTTATAAACAAATGTTAGCTGTGCCTCACTGAATCACTCTGGAAAGTACTAACTTTAAGCAGACAGGTGTGGAATCACGCGTAATGAATAATGTCAATAGGTGAGAGTAGACACTGCTTGCACGTCAGAAAAGGTGTAGGTATACATATGCTCTGATTCCCAAGAAAGTCTCAACTGCAATATGTCTGTAATATATTGCAGGTGTATCTAACGTATATGTACCTTTCACTGAGGCCATTCAAATATATACCTGAGAGTATCTGAGGCCTGGCAGAGGCAGAAACACACAGGCATATCAGCATTACTGCTGTTACACACTCTGCAAATAGCTTTGGAAGGAGTTCGACAAGCATGCCCTTATGTAGGAGTACAACACAGAAATATCACAGGATGTAGCCATGTACTGCTAGCAACCAACTGTGACAATGCCAATGTGCCAGTGCTGAAAAGACTAGTGTGGTGCACAGACAAAGTATAATAGGCTAACCTCTAGCCATCATCTGGATATTTCCACAGGTGGGAGCTACGCAGACAGACTACTTGCCTTGATAGACTGACAGGTACACAGCAATCCTGTATGTTCAGCAAGATAAACCTCACATCATAATAAAAAATGCTCTTTGCAGTTCTGCACCCCTACCCAAAGGAACAACACACCTGTGTAATCAGGCAAAAACCAGGGTGTAGGTAGGCATACTCAGTACTGAAATATATCCAGTTGTGTTGAGCAGCCTGTGCTAATGTCAACACAAACAAACCACAAACTGTTCAGAGGTGAGTAACGTAATAATTACAGTATAGCAGTTCACAAACACTGCATGTGCCACAGGAATACAGTGCACTAACCACATTTGTATGGCAGTTAAATGTCTAATTCAGAAAGAAAGTACATACTCCCATGTATCCTGTGTTAGCATTTGGAGTGGTGAGTACATGTCTACACTGAGAAGTGTGTACTGGAAGCAGCAACATTCAGGTTTGAGTACAACATGCATATCACTGGCTACAACCCTAGCTTCAGATAAGAGACATATACCAACCTTCTCACTGACACAACGGTGTCCAGAGCAAACAAGCATGGGCCCAACCTTGGAAATCTGAAAGGGCTACGCCTACCTAACCTAGCATTTTATAGCAGTGGGCTGCAATCACAGTGAGTAATGCAATCAGCACACAGCAGGCTGCATGTAATTACTGAATGGTGGGCAGCAATTGGTGCAGAGGCTGTCACATGCACAAGTGCAGATACCTAGAAAAAGCAGGCTGTACCTGCTGTCCACACATGCAATAATATCATTGCAGGTACAGGGAGATAGAGAGCGAGAGAGAGACACAGACAGAGACACAGACAACAGAGAGAGAAACAGAGACAGAAACAGAAACAGAGGGAGAAAACCCAAAACAAACAACCAAAAAAAAAAAAAAAAAACTACAAAACTGTAACAGACGGAGCAGGGAAATACAAAGGTAAGGTATGTAATTCATATGTATGTGTTGGCATGTAGTAGATGTTCCTGAAGAGTACTCTACACACTGCAAATCATCCACGAGTGGCAGCAGTACATATCTATCTGTATCTGCATATGTGCATAGGGCAAGGGACATACTGCAACTGTTAGTGAAGGGTGGACAGATATCTGTCATTGAAGGTTGTTATGTGCATTTATCTATGTAGGTCGTAGTGTGTGGCATAGAAAACAGCATGCAGTGCTGATATACATTATGTGCTGGTTAAACGCTGTGGGACTGATTTGTCAGATCTGCTGTGTTACAGCCAGTGAGGCCTGCTAAAGCTACATGGGCTGAGGACACCCACATGCATTCTGCACAACACTGTGCAATATAATCACATAACTGTACATCCCACAACTGTCGCATAACTGATATCCCCACCATGAAAGGTGGACTGTACATGTGCCTATATGTACATCTATGTGTATAGCAATGGATGTGTACATGTATGTGTATAGATATGTATATCTATATATATCTATATATATATATATATATATATATATATATATATATATATATATATATATATATATGTGTATATAGATATATATATATGTACTGCAACAGGTGTGTGGTGACCAAGGCATGGACTGCAGACAAGTGTTGATACTGCAGTGCCATTCCTCCTTTCCAAAACACTGTACCCATTAACTACCACATAGGTAGAGATCTACCCAACACCGAAGGTGTGAAAAGGGAACATGGGACAGTAGCCACCTCTTTGATAAAGACAGTGCCACACTAGACCTGTAATCTGTCTGTGTGGTATGTGTCATGACAACAGGTGTGTCATCTAGGGGAAATATAGGTCAGTGTTCCCCTCTACTCATCACAATGCCCTGTGTGGTATGTACCTCACATGACAACTACAGCAGGTGAAAGGCCACAGACATACCTCACAAAGGGTAACACTGGCCGCAAACAGATGCCTTATGCAGACTGACTCACAAAACCACATCTAGACTGTATTGCATACCGGCCACACAGAGGTGACCTCTGCTGGACATATAGAGGTATGTCACACCCATAGCTGGGTGACAACCACCATGGCAACATATCACAATCCCTCCGGGATACACGCTCTAGGGCCCTAAACCTCATCAGCTCACTAAAGAGCACATGCTGGAGGGATAGGTTCCTATCTCAGAGATATGCCATATCACCTAGCAATAGCAAACAAGGCTCGTCATGAATACCCCTGATGATTGTTTGGGAGATTGGTAATACACCCCAGGAACCCCCTCTGTGGTTCTGGTTGGCAGGGGCAAGTGAAATCAAAGTACATGTGTGTCAATGGCCAGGGTAGCATATGGCTAGGCTGCTATAGGCCCTAGGGCCAATAGTATATTACCTACCTATGACACTATGTACTCACACATGTACTCAATGCAATACCTGCTATGTGAGGTTGAATAAGTGTAACGCTGAATGTGTGCAAGGTCTGTAAAGGTGTGATAGGTTAGTGTGAAGTTGTATCTGATATGGTAGGGTATCCTAGCTGTGACGCCAGCAAAAGATGTGTATTGTACTGTTAGGCAGACATAGTAGTATTGTATACGATGTGACGTAGTTCCTTGTTGATGACCGTGGTGTCTCATTGTAGGCTAAAGCAATACATGTATGCTTAGTGAGTGGTACTGCTGGTGAATCCAACTCCCATATGAACTGTAGTACTACCTGAAGCTGTAGGCCTAAACAGCACAGTATGGTGTGTGTTCACATTGCCTGGAAACACTGTCTTGTGTGTTTCCTGTAGTCTGCACAGAGGACAAAACTCAGGCATAAGGGTTTGTAAGTAGTGGCACACAGTACTGTATGGTACACAGGTAATGCTCATCTGTGTTGGCATACAGTGGTGCATTGTATGTTTGTCTGATGTGTGTGTAATTATGCCTGTACCATGGCTTCAATCATATGTGTGTTACAGTGTATACATGTGTATCCAGCAACATATATACTCTGTTACAGCAGTATGCCACCTATAGTAACAACTGTACACATATATTAGGCAGGACTATGGCATCAATGACTAAGGTGGTTGACTGGTACTACTGTAACTGTACTTTACATTCATTGCAATGGATGACATCTCTGTTCGTGCATTGGCGTGATATATACCCCTGTGTCGAGGTTGTGAATTGTGTCACAAACAGTGTGCCGGGTACTGTTGTATAGTGGTGTGATATTTAGAGTGTGCCAGGCACTGTTAGTCAGTTGTGGCCTGAGAACCAATAAGTGGTATTGAACGTGTGTAACCTCTGACAGACAAATGGATGGTATATATGTCAGTAAAGTGATATCTTTGGTTAAAGGTTTAAAGTGTGCCACAGGACTCGCTCACACATATTGTTCATATCTTTTTCAGCCAGATGGCCCACCAACGCAACCCGTCATACACAGCAGCGGAGGAAGATGAGATTGTGCAAAGCCTGGTGCAGCAGTACACAATGCTGTTTTCCCGAAGCAGCCAGCACCAGCAGGACTGAACTGCACTGTGGCAGGATCTTGCTCGTCGGGTAAATGACATAGGCATGCATAACCAGACATATGAGCAGGTACGCCATCACTGCAGTGATTTAATTAGACATGTCCGGCGGCATGCATCTGATATCCAAAGACAACAGCTTGCCGCAGGTGGTAGGGTGGCCATTCATCCCCCCCCCTCACCACAGTGGAGGAGCTGCTCCTAAGCGTGTTGGCTCCTGGACAACAGCAGCAACAAACTGTGACATGTATTGTCATGGAGGCCGGAGCCACCCAGCATGTTCACATGGAGCGAGCAGGTAACATGCCCTATCTGTAGACTACAGTTAACTGTATTGTTAGATTATGTCTACGTGAGATGTGTACTGTGTATTTAGCAGTTGTGCTGCCTAGTGTTGTGCAATACTGATATTTGGAATATTATCTCTACACCTGTGACTGTTGACTGTTGTTCAACTGTAGTTTAGCATACCCACTGTAGCAATGCCACAGTTGTGGCCACTGACAAACTCTCTCATATTCTCAAAGGTCCCTCTGGTGTGACAGCAGGGCAGATGATCCATGCTAGTGAGTGTGGTATAACTGCAATGTTGGTAATGAAATGTGCATGTCATAGGTGAGGTGTAGGCCATGTACACGTAACACACCTACGCATAATGCATGCCGTGCATGTTTGCTGTAAGACGTTTCACAGCTCAGTAATGTCAGTAGCTGCCTCAATGACATGCAATACACAGAACATCAGACACAGTTGTGGCAACACCGTACTGCACAATGGATAGGCATAGTTGCTACAGCTGTACACAACATAACACGTTTATCATACGCCTTACACAAAAACATGCTACATATGGCGTTACCACACACCCGCTGTAAGGTCACACTTCAGTATCCCACATGTAATCCACACACACATGATGTACCTCAGGAAAGAGGCCTATCATGGAGCTGTGCAACACTCTTCAACACATAACACAGTTGTGTTAGACAATGCTCCCTGTTGGGCACCTCACGCACCCATGTACAAAGTGGCTGTGTAATTGTGAATGTAGCCACAGCACTGCAGTTCAGGTACAGCATGCTAGGCGGTGGTCTGTCACACATTAGTAGCCATGAGTGACCACAAGATGCATGATGATGATGGCACATGGTACTACACCCCATCCAGTTACAGTGACCACAGTACTACACATAGCAGTCATTGCTTTGCACCTCAGTGTTGTGTGTGTGCAAACATATGCACCTATACACAATATGCATAGCATGTTGTGTGTGTTCTTACATATGCCAGCATACACAATCTGCACAGCAGTCGCCATCTGTACAAAGTGTCACATATATGTCCTGGAATGCTATTGGGTGTATAGGTCACATGACACACATTGGGTATGTGTGGTGTTTCATGTTGCAGTCGTGTAGCATGCCATGTCATGGCTGGCACCGACATATCTGCAATATGTCCCACACTCACCATAACCACTGTACAAGTGCCATGTTGAGCATTGGGATTCCTTCACGTCTACATGCACCACTCATCCCGTGTGTTCACATAGCATGCATGTGCTACATCTGTGCCCACTATTATCTGCTATGGACACAGACACTGTCATCACACATGGCAATCTATGTGTCACACAGATAACACATGCAGCCATGATATGTATACCTGTGAGTGATGGTGCACAGGACATTGCAGAGCTGATAATACATGCACAGCAATGTTGTGTCCATGTACACATTGTGTTCCAGGGTGTAGACATTCACTGAACAACTACACACATGCATCAAAGCCATGTATAAGGTCATTAAATAGGGCCATCTATACTTGCACTGCATGGTCTTGAGTAACACATATTCTGCATGCTGACACATGTGAGGTGACTGTTTGCCTTGTGATACTGTCACCCACCTTCACCCATATTGAGTATGTGTTGGATTGCTGGTGTGTGTGTGTGTGTGTGTGTGTGCTGTAGTGAGGAGTGTATTTGTGTGCATGTGTTCATGTGTTCATGTGTGCATGCGTTCATGTGTGCATGTGTTCATGTGTGCATGTGTGCATGTGTTCATGTGTTCATGTGTTCATGTGTGCATGTGTTCATGTGTGCATGTGTGTATGTGTGCATGTGTGCATGGGTGCATGTGTGCAAACATCATGTACAGATTGTAAAGTGTGTTTCCTGTCTTCCTCTCACAGGTGCTGAGTTTGGGGTGGCTGAAAGCAGCAGGGAACCTGAAGTCACTGCCACTAATAATGGAGATGATGAGACATGTATTCTGGCACAGGAAGGTTTGACAGGGTCTGTCGTTGGTCCACCAGTCAACAGTACACAGCGTTCAACCCCATCTATGTGCACACTCATACTGCCGATACATCCCTCATCACCAATGGCCTTAGCCGAGGGACAGCATACAGTTGGCATTGACCAGGAGAGTGTGGTACCCATGGCACTTGCATCCCCTCACAGCAGCCATAGCCGGATTCCTGGAATGGTACCACATAGGCGGATGTCCAGGGGTTCTCGGGGGAGCACCACTGGTCATATTGCCCCTGGCAGACGTGCCCCCAGAGGTATTAGAACCTCCAGTATGTTCCGGACTGTAATGCAGGCACGTATGGAACAGTACACCAGACAGGGACTAAGGGTGCAGAGGGCCCATTACACCGCTATCAATGACAGCATCCATGACCTTGCCAGTGCCATCTGGAATTACACTGAGGTCATTGATAGACATTGGGGGGAGACAATAGATGCCCTCCACAATGTGTCTTCCATGAGCCAGGATCATGCGGGATGGGTGAGATGTCGACACGGACGCATGCCAGCAACAGCAACAGCTGGCAGTCATCATGGATGGCACACAGATCACATCTGCTCCCGTAGTGGCAGTACCAGCCCCAGCAATGCTGGGGCTGGCCTGTCTATTAACCATCCTAGTAGACCACATGCACGTGGCTCTGGCCAGTCCCAGCAGGGACATGGGTCCAGTCATTATACCTCTGCCTCTGATGATAGTACCCAGTCAGAGTTGGTACCTGATACTGCCCGTAGCACCCCTGCCAGGCACAGGTACTGTGTCCATGCCCAGAGACAGTGATCTGTACAGCCAAGCAGGTACAGTCTGTGGCTGTCCCACAACCGCCTGTATATGGCAGCCACATGGTGGAGCTGTGTGCATGCAGACACACACACATCAAACCAAACAACTAGGGCTCACACATACACACATACATTACATCAACATTGGCCCATGCTGTACTGTTGTCCCTCACACACACACACACACACACACACACACACACACACACACACACACACACACACACACACACACACACATGTCGATTGGATGGGTCAATGTCGGACTCTGGCAAACCAACAACACACCCTGTGCATATGATGACACCTGAGCCACCTCCTGTCATCTGTAACATTGATGCAGGAACAGGCTAACATGATTCTGATGCACAGGGTGACATTCTAGCAGTGTAGCAATATTAGCAAGTTGTCAACAGGAAAGTGTAATAATATCCTTGTAGGTATATCTGAGCAGGCATTACGCATCACAGCTGTGATTGTCAATGTAGCATTGTTTACACCAGTGTTAGGTCTGAGTATGTATTGTCCACCCATGTGCCACTTGGCTGAAGTGTACAGTGTTGCCAGCATGTGTTAGTGAGTGAACAGTACATGTGTGGTGTGTGCATTACAGATTAGCAGGTGTACGTCTGTGAACATGGTGGGTGCGCACTGTCTGCATGTACGTGCATAGTGGACACATGGGACTTGTGACATACCCTGTTGTACACATTAACATTTCATAGTATCTTTCGATGGCCAGTATGCATTCTACTACAGATATGTACTAACATGGGTACACATGGGTGTATGACATGGGTTGACACTATGCTGTGGGTGATACTAATACCTGTCAATGATTTGCAGTCCTATAGTATACACAACCTCAACAACATGACTATAACCAATCATTAGATGATGTCCTGACAAATGACACACAGTTGTAGGGGACTCAGTAACAGTTGGACCCTTCCAGTACTATACTATAACAGTAACCAGTGGTATTGACCGCCACCCATTCCTGGGACCACATCTGTTTGGCATATAGCCCTCTTAGGTACATGTAAACACACTAGGGATATGTCCATCCACATCTGGAAATGCATGCATTGGCCTACAATGCATTCCCTGGATGGGACGCATATCCTACACAAGGGTATCATGCAGACAGATACCTGTTGTCCAATACATGCTGTACAGCAGTAAGCCGACTATGGCATAGTCATCCACATTTACTATACATACTATCCCGACAGTACCACATAGGTGGTAGCCCTCAATATGTATGTTGGGTACCAATGTGTACATACAGCTACGTGTTATGTCATCTGTCCCTTGGTATCCACATATCCATAGGTATTGTGGAGTCCCTTGGTGTGTCACATGAGACATTAGGGGCCTGAATGCATATCCACAGGGTTGTTGTACACCTATAATGACTGTCCATTATTGCCAGTCGTTGTTGTGTATGAACATGTCTGTCATATACCCCAGGCATATACCCTCACTCACAGTACTCTATAGTAACTGTCATGGGTGTGTGTGGCACAGATGACCATGGACACAGATCACTACAGTGGCCGGGCTTGTCACATACATACATATGTGACCTACGATCTGAGAAGCAGCGGCACAATCTGTCAAAGGAAACAAATGTATTCATGTAGTATGCAGGCTTCACACCTATGTACTGATTGAGGTCACATGTACACATATTTATTTGCCACGCAGATACCTGATGTGTGCAATGCACATACTGTTTTAATCATGATATGTCATACCATAGTAAAAGCAAAACCCACAGTGCATTGACCAACTGTATCACACACACACACACTCAGCAATTGCAGGATTCAACCCCCTACCTAACTATGTTATGATACTAGAGAAATACACATTAACACAGCGTGCTATATGCTTTGCTGGGTGGCTTCTTTTCTCCTGCTAAATTTGTAGGATGCTGACATTATCAGACTTTCCAAAGAGAAATGTACCTCTTTTAATGTGTTTTCCCAGTCTCCAAAAAGGGCACTTCTCTCACAGGAAATCGCACACATACACACACACTGTTAGCGTTTGCAGGATTCAAACCCCTATTTAACTAAATTATGATACTAGAGAGATACGCATTAACACAGCATGCTATATGCTTTACTGGGTGGTTTAAATTCTCTTGCTATATTTGTAGGATACTGACATCATCAGACTGGACATGGTAATGTGTGTACACTTTGTTTTATACAACCCCAGGAATGAGCCATGTGGGTCGGCAGGTGTCAACAGCTTGAACAGGACCCAATAATTCTTACCTTGTGTGATCTATCTGTGGACACACTGACATTCCTTCATATGTCAACACATATTTATGCACAGATTGTTGGTTTTGTGGATACGACATGTGTCAGGGATGTTGATAAAGGGCTATTCAAAGTCTATGTGGGACATGTATAGCTCTGTTCAGTGATGTATGTCCTGGGTGTCTACCTTGAAAACAGTCTAGCATGTTTGGGAACCTTGATCTGCACATGAACATACCACAGTTGGTAGGGTTGTGTGTTTGTCAGCTTCCAATAGCTCTGTTTATGACTTCAACCATGATGGACTCCATGGCCTTGCAGATCAGACTTCATAGGCTTACTGAACTATACTTCCCATGGTGTGTTGTGCACCAACACTTGTGGGGAATGCCATATGTTGCTGTAACACATTCAATGGTTCCAGATCCTGTGGAGAGGGTGAGGCTCAACAGACTGTTCAGATGCAGGGTCTGTTTGTTCTGTAGTTCATGCATGACACATATTGGGAAACAATGTAATCCAATTACTGCCATGCTTTTGGCTTTGGGGGGAGCTGTTCAGCCATTCTACATGTGATATCTCCTGGTATGATGACTGAGACTATCGTCAGTGGGAGGTGGGTATGTCTATATGGGCCTGTCTGACAGGATGTCGACATTGTCAGTCAGGTACAGTTGGCCCTGACTCAGGACATATATGAGTGTACATTGCTATTTATGACATAGCTGAAGGAGGTGTCATGATTCAGTCTGGAATCCTTCTCAGCTACTCTTTACAAAACATCAACAAACCTGAGCACTAATCCCTGTTATACTCTTTTACACATCTAACACCCTACTGATCCTTTGTGATCAGGCTATGGAGTATGTCATCATAATATCCTGGCATGTCCAAGGGTCGGTTTCGTGTGTACTCTCCAGTCCAGCTAGTGAATATTGTGGTTTTGAGACAATGTCACATCTGCCTCATGTACACAGACAACCCTCTCCTCCACCCAACAAACTCAGATATATGTGAGAGATGCAACAATATTGACATACAGGAGGCTGAGCTCTCTCGACCCATGACTGGCATAGTCTATCAGGTGGTGAAGGTAATCACACACACCACATATCAGTCTCACATAAACCTATAGCGACAGCAATCAAACCACATTATCACACATAAACATACTCAGAGGCTCTACATAAATTCTGCCTAAGCAGCAGAGACCTCCAAAGCAGACACACAAACAACTGCTACCCCACTACAATACCCACATATCACATAGTTCACAATGTCAGTGTGCCACACAGTCACTGCCCTTCAGGCTAAACAACACACCTAATACACTTGTAATAGATGACACATTGTCAGACACACTGATGTCCCACTCACGAGGCCAAACAAGGGAATAGTTACTTTGAGCTGTCTCTCGGGTGCCAGGATCCGCAACATAACACATGCACTCAGGTCACTCCAAAGCAAGTATAGGACTAGCTCCATCATTGTCCATGCTAGTGTGTAAACCCTCAGACGTTCCTCCCTGGACCACATGACATGATACATAGAGGAACTCTCTGATCATGTAGCCCAGGCCAGTATGACCCTGACCTTGTCTAGCATCTTACACTCACCAAGTATGATGCCACAGTATACCAACAAATTGATCACGTTTAACAGTTGGCTAACATATTGGTGTCATTCACAGGGGATGCAGTGTCTGTCAGCCTGGGGTGACATGCTCGACATGCCACATAGCTTCCCTATGGACAGCTTGCACCTGTCACCCTTGGACTTTCGAATACTGGCTAAGGCACTTGCTACCAACATACTGCCTTTTTTAAGAGAGGCCCAAAAGACAAACCCACCTCCATAGACATTACAGAGTACATGACACTGAGGGTAATGCTGCTCAACACCAGATGTGTTACCCTCAAATTGCGACCACTCAAGAATCTCCTCAGTATGGACAACAGCGATATCTGTGCACTAACAGACACCAAGTTCAGGCTCCCAAATGCACATCAGCACTACCAGGTTATATTTTGTACCATGCTTTCTGACCACATAACTCGGAATGGCCAACACAAATAGGGGGAGCATCCATATACATCACAGATACACATACCTCCGGGTTGGTAGCACTGCACAAAGCATCACAGACCATACATATGCACCTAACATTGTGCAAATCTGCCTTTTGGTTTGTTTCCTGCTACAGACCACCCTCCCAAACTCGGGAACCACACTCGGCTTTCCTGGGAACACTGGACAATATGAAGGTCTCCCCAAACACCATTATATTGGGTGACTTCAAATACCCACACGTTGACTGGGGATAGTACTCAGGCCCCAACACCCTCGCCCAACAGTTGCTACTATTTGTATACTCATATGCTATGGCACAACCGGTCACCACGCCCACAAGAGGGGACAACATATTGGACATGATCATGACCAACATGGGGATTCTATGTTCCACACCTGAGATACACCCCTCATTGGTAAGGTCAGTACATACATTTATCTCACTGGACATCCATATCCTGTCCCGACACTCATCCTGGGTAATCTTGGTGAACTTCTCAAAAGCAAACGTCACACTTCTCCAAACCAAGGTGGTATCCTTCAGACACCCTGGGACAGTGGTAAGTATGGCTCAGACTGCTGAATCCTTTACATACACATTCTATGGACACCTAGTGGACTGCATGGATTGTGCTATCCCAAATAACAACTGGACTCACTCCTCCAATGACAGGGTACCTGTCTGGTAGACCCCGGCCATTAATAAGCTATAAAATGAAAGGAGGATGCTACTACATGATAGAGCACAATCCCAGACAGGGAAGGCATCTGTAATCTGTACTAGCAGACAGCTACAATCACTCATGTATTTATGTCAGGCCCGCTTCTAAAGGAAAATTGCACCAGACACATAGGACACTCACAAGGCCTTCTTCTGTTAATTCAGGTACCTGGGTAGACACTCACTGATATGCTGTGTGTTACTGCATACTGACTAAACATACCCTGAACCCACAGACATTGCCAACATCCTGGCAAACGGGTTCAGTGCAGATGTCTCCCCCCATCCCCCCTAAGGAGCTACTGTCCAAACCAACAGAGTGTAACCTCCCTGACATCACAAATAAACAGGTGAGTGATGCCCTCCCCACAGCGGACAACACACCATCAATGGGACCAGACGGTGTCCCGGCCTGCGTCTTACACAGACTTCATGACAGACGCAAACCTCACATTACGTCACTGTTCAATATCAGAGTTACTGCAGGATATGTACCCACGGAATGCCGTACAGCGATAGTGGTCCCACTCCACAGAGTTGCTGCCACAACAGACCACAGACAATATTGGCCTATAAGGCAAACTAGCCTATTCTGCAAAGCTATTGAGCATATTGTAATGGGACTCATGCACATAGACATCGGGAACCTACAGACACCGGGTCCTACAGATTTCAGTGTTGTTGTGGGCAGATCTTGCCTCTTGGACCTATTCGTATTCTTTAAACTGTTACCAGGTCCATCGATGTAGGGACGGTTGTCCACACAGCCTGCCTGGACCTTGCACAACTCTTCGACACAATACCCCACTCGGCCATTATGCATAGGCTCACCGGCGTCAATATCAGCACATATCTCACATGATGGATTGCTACCTGGATCAGGGATAGCACCCACATGCTCAGTATTGCAGGTGCCATGTCTGACTATACATCGGTTACACATGGCATCACACAAATCTCAGCCCTGGGACCTCTCTTGTTCAGTATATATTTGTGTGATGTACAGGTTAACACAGGAGGAATATGGCTGACCATGTTCGCAGATGACTGCGAACTGGGTGCCATAATTAACTCTCCAACTGGCACATGCATACTCAAACAGAGTCTCACAGAGATAGGATGACTGGTGCCTGTGCCATGGCCTACAGCTAAATGCCATTAGTTGCATAGTCATCCCCTTTGGGAATAACAACATGCCCACACATTACCACATAGGTAGTAATCCATTACATACGGTAGTAGTTGTTAGGGGTTTGGGGACACAACTTGTTCGTACTCTCACCTTTGACAATCACGTTGCCAAAGTGGTTAGATAGAACTTCTATATAGCCCACCTTATCCCATATGGTTTCACATGTTGATCAAGTGAGGTCATTGTGCCCCTATACTCATCACGACCATGCTTGGTTACAATGCCACATTTGGGATGTACCTTACCCAACACCTGCAGCAACTGTAATGGCCACAAATGTTCCTCAAGAAGCAGATGTAGGGGCTCACACGGATGCCCTGCACAGTTCAGATACAGTAACTCCAGCTCTACTCAGTCGCTTACCACCTACTCGGATGTGTTGTGTGCCTGTAGTTTAAGGAAATATCTGACCCAGATTTAAATGACATGCTCCACCTTAGGATATCCAACTCCCTTGGAGCTACACACTCCAGGGACATATACCTCAGCACAGATGTTAATAGGACATGCTGGAGGACAGATTCTTATCCCAGAGGCTCCACTCACTCCGGATTGTAATCACGGTTTTGCATGGGCAGAGCCACCCACTGACCACCTACAGGAGACATCTTGACAAGTGGATGGGTGATCGTATGTTTACCCATGGGATATCTTCTGGATCCCTGCTACACAGAGGCACAATACACTAAACGTAAATGGGCTATCTTGTGTGACCTACTATTCACAGGCACAGTGTTCTACTTTGACAGGGTTGCGAAAGCCAAACACACTCTGGCTAGGCTTGTACATGCCCTAGGGCAGATAGCCTAGTATCAACCTCTGAACCTATGATAATGTTCAGGATGCACAATGTTTATTGCTGATACTGTTTGCAGGTTTTATCGTCTTTGCTTTCCCATTTTCAATGAACAACTTAGGTATCTGCAGAACATATATGATTATGACAGGGTTCCACTATATAATATATGTGTCTGTTGTCATATAACTGTGTGCACAGGGCAGATTGCTGGATAGTGAGAGGTTCCTGGGTTAACACATGCAACTGCAGGATATGTGTGGCCCACTGCTGTACTCCGACATGGCTTAAGTGTGTGAGCATGCCCAGTTCAGACTGTCAGTGTTCTGTTGCCTGACATTTGTCTCATTTGTTCAAGTGTGTGAGCATGCCCAGTGTGACCTTTCAGTATGTTGCTGTCTGAGGTCCACTACATTTGTTGATGTATGTGTACATGTCCAAGATTAATATTTCTACTGTGTGTGTTGAAAGTCAGGTTCTATTCTTACTGCGGGACTCACCTTTGTGTCATAACTTGACAGGAATTATGCTGTGCCTGCAGGGTTTCCATGGAATACTTTGCATAGACTTATCAACATTTCTTCATACAAGCAGACCACTGCAATACTGTCATGGTTTAGTGGTTCAGTACTATGACTATAGTGCACAATATCCTGGGTTTGAGGCCCATCACTGCTTTATATTTTCATACTGAGCAGGCCAGACTGCTTAAGGGCCAGTAGAGCAAATATGAGCATGTTGGCTTTTGTTCAGCTATGCCCTACTTAGGTCCATAGGTTTATAGGTTCATACTAGGCTATCTGCCCTAAGGCATTTACAAGCCTAGCCAGAGTGTGTTTGGCTTTTGCCACCCTCTGAACTGATTTTACTGTGCCCTTTTTAAGGTTAGATTACTGTGCCTCTGTCTAGTAGTGACGCTGAAGTAATCCCCGGGGTAAACCTACGATCTCCCATCCACTCGTCAAGATTCCTCTTGAAGAGAGTCAGTGAGGGGCTCTGCCTAACATGGACTGGGATTCAATTCCAGAGTGATGGGAGCCTCTGGGTTATGAATCTGTCCCTCCAGCATGTCCTATTTATTTCTGTGCTGAGGTTCAAGTCCCTCGAGCGCGTAGCTCTAATGGATTTGTATTTTCTGAGGTGGAGCATGCTCATTAATTCCGCTTTGGACATGGCTTTATACACATCAGGCATAGATCACCTCTAAGTAGGCAGTATGCAACTGAGTAGAGCTGGAGTTTCTTTAACCGAGCAGCATATGGCATCTGATTGAGTCCCATGATCCTCTTTGTGAGGTACTTTTGAGGTCTTTCTAGTTGCTGCAGGTGTTGGGTAAGGTACATCCCAAATGGGGCATTGTATTCAATTATAGGCCTGATGAGGGATGACTGAAGGGGCACAATGACCTCCCTCGATCTAGATGTGAATCCTTTCATGATAAGGTGGGCTATATAGAAAGTCTTTCGAACCACTTTGGCAATGTGGTTGTCAAAGGGGAGATTACTGTCAACTTGGGTCCCCAGGTCCCTAATTACTTCTTCCGTACTTAATGGATTCCCGCCTATGTGGTAATTTGTGGGCACTTTGTTTTTGGCAAAGGGTAGGACTATACACTTTTTAGCGTTTAGCTTTAGGCCATGGCTCTGGCACCAGTTATGCATCTCTATGAGACCCTTTTCGAGGATGCTTGTGTCAGCTGGAGAGTCAATTATGGTGCCCAGTTTGCAGTCATCTGCAAACTTGGTCAGCCACAGTCCTCCAGTGTTAGCCTGAACCTCCGAAAAATATATGCCGAACAAGAGAAGTCCCAGGACAGAGCCTTGTGGGACACCACTTATAACTGGTTTAGAGTCTGACATGGCACCAGCAAATCTGACTATGTGGGTTCTGTCCTTGAGCCAGTTTGCAACCCATCTTATGACATAGGGGTTTATATTTAAGCTGGAGAGCTTATCTATGATGCCCGGGTTGGGTATTGTGTCGAAAGCTTTTGCGAGGTCCAGGTAGGCTGTGTGGACTACCTTCCCCTCATCAATGGCCTTGGTGACTGTTTCAAAGAAATCGACCAGGTTTAAGAGGCAGGATCTGCCCTTAACAAAGCCGAATTGGGTAGGATCCAGTGTCTGTAGGTCCCCAATGTCTTTGTTTATGAGTTCCATGATGATCCTCTCCATAGCTTTGCAAACCAGGCTAGTCAGGCTTATGGTGCGATTGTTTCCAGGGTCCGTAGAGGCACCACCTTTGTGGAGTGGGACCACTGTTGCTGTACGCCATTCTTTGGGTACATATCCTGTAGTAAGGCTAAGATTGAACAGCAGCTTTATGTGGGAGTTTAGCTCTTCTTGGAGTTCATGTAGGATGCAACCCGGGACACCGTCTGGTCCCATTGATGCTGTGTTTTTTGCTTTGGAGAGGGTGGCTCTCACCTGAGCATCTGAGATGTCAGGGAGCCAGCACTCTGCTTGGATAGATATTTGCTCTTTAGGGGGGATGGGGGGAGGAGTTTGCACTGAACCTGTCTGCCAGGATGTTGGCAATGTCTGTGGGTCCAGTGTATTTTTTGTCATTTTGGATCAACTCTGAGCATATCTGGGAGTTGCCACCCAGGTTCTTAACATAACTAAGGAAGGCCTTGTGATTATCATTAGTGTTCTGTGCAATTTTTCTCTCGAAGCTGGCCTTGGATGATTTTATGAGGGATCGTAGTTTTTTGCTAGTACTGATCAGAGATGCGTTCCCTTTTAGGGATTTTGCTCTATCATGTAGTAGCATCCTCCTTCTGTTGTACAGCTTATTTATGGCTGGGGTCCACCAGGCAGGACACTTGCCTTTGGATGATTGGATCTTGGTTTTGTTTGGGATAGCATGATCCATGCATTCCTGAAGGTGTCCATAGAATGCGTTTATAAAGGATTCTGCAGTTTGAGCCGTAGTTTTCACTGGCCTGGGGGTCTTGAAGGATTCCACCTCGGTTTTGAGAAGTGTGACATTAGCTTTTGAGAAGTTTTTCACTGTGGTTTTCTGGGCTGTGGGTGGGATCGTGATTTGGATATCCAGTGATAATGATTTATGGTCCGATCTTACCAATGAGGGGAATACCTCTGGTATGGAGCATAGAGTCCCCATGTTGGTGATGACCAGGTCCAGTATGTTATCCCCTCTTGTGGGGGTGGTGACTAGTTGTTCCATAGCATTTGAGTTTATAAATTCTAGGAACCTTTGGGCTAGGGTGTTGGGGATTGAGTAATGCTCCCAGTCAATGTTTGGGTAGTTGAAGTCACCCAATATAATGGTGTTTGGAGAGACCTTCATATACTTAGACCCAGCTTTGCTCAATATTAATCAACATTGCCGGACGTTGGCCAATATTACTCAAAAGTGACCACAGTTGTGCTAGTTGGTGTGTGTGATTTTCTTTACATATACTACATGGTGGTAAATGCTGTTTAGCACTGCTTTATATTGCTTAACACATGGCAGTCATGCCTCAGGTGGTGCTGCATGGCTGGCTATGTACACTACACTCTCTATACATGTTTGGAAGCAGGTAGTGTCAACTTAGGCATCCCTTTTACTATATGTGCAAGTCAGAGAGAGGTATCATTTCCAGAGTTCCTACTGAGCCAGTGTATGTGCTATGCATTGCCCCTTTGCCAAGGCCAAAGCATACTGGGCATGCCTCCTTCTGCCTACTGGGGCAGGCTCAGGTTGTTCCTCCTCTGAGTCACACTCTGCCTGTGATGGCCTTGGCAATGGTGGGGGGCTGTTTGGCCAAGGCCTATGCTGGTCCTGCTGCAGCTGTTTTTGCAGGATCATATTATGTAGCATAGCACATACCATGACAATTTGGGTACATGTAGTTGGTGAGTACTGCAAGGCTCCATCAGATGTGTCCAGGCACCGGAACCGTGACTTGAGCAGCCCAAACACACACTCGATTACATTTCGTGTTTGTGCGTGTGCCTCATTATGGCGTTCCTGTTCAGGTGTGTGTGCGTTTCTGATGGGTGTCATCAGCCACGGCTCCAGTACATAGCCAGCGTCCCCCATTAGGTGACCATGTGGGATGTCCCCGTTGGCAAATGTCTGGTACAGCTGCGTCAGATGCCACATATGTCAATCATGGTAGCTTCCAGGGAAGCCAGCACACACATTCAATATTATGCCCTGGGCATCACACATGACCTGGCAGTTGATGGAGGGAAGTCCTTGCAGTTGAAGTAGACCCTACCCCGCTCACCAGCTGGTGCTTTGATGCGTATGTGCGTGCAGTCTATTGCACCCACTACCTCAGGGTATTCCGCTATTTGCTGGAAGAGACGCATATTGCTGGCCAATTCCTCATGGGAATTGGGGAAATATGCATGATCACCGACATGTACTGACATGGCATCCAGGAACTGGTGCAGTACCCTGGATGCTGATGCCTGTGATATCCCCATCATATCACCAGTTGGTCTCTGGAAGGTACCTGTTGCTAATATTCTTAGGCCAGCACATACCTTGGTTTCCACTGGAATGTGTTCCTCTCTGTTGGTTCTGTGTGTGAGGCGTGGCCTGCACAGCTCAACAATTTTCTGCAAGAGGTCTCTGTCCACTCTATAGTGCTCCACTATCTCCAGCTCATGTAGCCCCTGGTAGGTTACCCTGGGCCTGTATACTCTTCTCCGTCTCCTCACTGTGGGTTGTCCAGCAGCATTCGCATTATCACCACCCTCAGCATGTTGCATATGTCGCCTTATAACTGCAATGGCAGCCCCTAACATTTTTTGTCTCAGTACAGCTTTTTCAGTTTTCACTTCTATTAGCTTACTGCAGTGTTGCAGTGTCTCTTGCAAGAAACATAATGGACTGTTGTTTGCAGAGTTTTAAGTGCTGGGCTGGGCTGGGCTAGTGTACTGCCTGTGTAATTGCCTGATTCTGATTGTTTTCACCTGCTAGCTCTGCTAGTACTCCCTGGTAACTTTTTACTATTTGGTGTGCTTCCTTTTCCCCTTCTGTTTCCTCAGGGGGCAGGGCTGCGCACAAAAGCGCAAACACACGCACAGCAGCTAACACACGCGCACACATGCTTACACGGACTGAAACTTGCTTATTCTTGTTAAAACATGTGCACACCAGTGCAAATGTGCTTACAACTGTTTACACAGCCTTACATATGCTTACTCCCGCTTACACGCATGCACACACGCTAACACGAGTGCACACTGTCTTACTCGGGTTTACTGGCATGCAAATGCGTGCATGCACACTCAGCAAGAAACTTTGGTGTTATCCACAGCATACACCTTCAATTTCTTTACTTTACCTAGCCTACCTGTTGACACACCTCTTTCAATGATATGTAAATGTCACCTGACACATGCCACTCTGCTCCAATGAGCTTCACTTCTTTCATACATGCCCCCCTCGTGATGTCACCTATCTTCTACTCTGTTACTCCCCTTATCCTACTCCTACACTCCACTGACTGTGCTCATTTGCTACGTAAACTTGCGATTCACTATCCTAACCCTCATTTGCATAGGATTGCCTACTAATGCTTGGTTACATCTCTTAGACTGAGCTTCCCCCCTTAGCAACCTCTACTCGGTGGCCATGTTGTCTTCAGCCTGCCATTCACTTGCATTGTAAATTCATATCAGCAAAAAAATCCACATTTGTGGATCTTAATTATTGATTTTCTGTTTTTTAAGGCGCAGCACGTTTGCGCGGTGCTGCGCTACGTTTAAACCCCGGAGATCGGGATGAAAAAATATATATTTTATTTTTATTTTGCATCACTTCACATTGCCAATGGCCGTATTTTTGGCCATTGAGCATGCTTCCTCCTGTAAATTTATTCTTTTTATGGAGCTGTCACAGCTCCGTTTTGCTATTTGCAGAACCGACCTCAGTTGTCAACCGAGTACATTTCTGCAAATAACACTACTCCTACTCGGACAGGTTCGGGTTTCCTGGATCGCAAATTTACCTCATTTGCATAGTTTTCTCCTGCAATTGGGGTAATTTGCATATCCAAGCCCTGTCCGTGTAGGATTAGTTTTGTGAGCTCTGTTGCACGCCCCTACCGGCTGTTCCTGGATCGCTCGGTGGACATGTTGGCTGCATGGAGTCTTACTCTACTCTTAGACTCCGTGCAAGCCTTCATGAATCCGGCCCTCAGTCTAGAGGGGAGCAGCAGACTGACCCTAATGGGTTCAGAAACCCATTGTTCTAAACCTCAACAATATATCTAATTCTCTGTATTTGTACACACATCAAACTAGTCATCATCAGAATCACCAGGCACCATCCATCATTCATCATGACCCAGTATTTGCTTAACCTCACTTAAATTATGAGCATCCTTATCAATATAGCCCCAAAGTCTATCATACCTAAAGCATCTGCGTCTCTGGTCAAGCCAGACCACAAATAAGTAACATTCTTTAAAGCTGCAAACTCCATCACCATATAAAAATTCTGAATTTAAGGGCTTCACACCTAAAAGCCTACTTAAATTCTGTGATGAGCTGTTTAAGTTTATCCCATTTCACAAGCTCTCATGCAGGTTCAGCTACCACTTATAAAAGTGAGATCTACTCTCACTATATAAACATATAGATCTAGCAATCCTCACTAGAGCAACATATATATAGTATACTGGTTCATAGGTTGGTACTAGGCTATCGACACTAGGGCCTATACAAGCCTAGCCATAACAATTCCCTGGCTATTTCTTCCCACACTGTTTACTTCCTGGACCCCTGTCTAGCAGGGCGACTGATGTGATCCCTGGGGTGAATTTCCTTTCTCCCATCCAGTCATCAAGGTTCCTTTTGAAGAGGGCCAAAGAGGCGCTCTGCTTGACATGTATGGGCAGTCTATTCCAGAGTCTGGGGAGTCTCTGGGTCAGGAACCTATCCCTCCAGCATGTTTTGTTTATTGTGATGGCAATGTTTAGATCCCTGGAGCGTGTGGCTCTGAGGGATTGGGATTACTTTAAGTGTAGCATGTCCAACAGCTCTGGGTTTGACATGGCCTTGTATGTTAAGCAGAGATCGCTTCTGAGTAGACGATATGTGACAGAGTATAGCTGGAGTTTTTTAAGGCGGTCAGCATACGGCATCTGCTTTAGGCCTGTGATTCTTTTAGTGAGGTATTTCTGCGGCCTTTCCAGTTGTTGCAGGTGTCTTGAGAGGTATATACCAAATGGGGCGTTGTATTCTATAATGGGTCTAATGAGGGATGAGTACAGTGGGACAATGACCGCCTTTTTTCTGGATGAAAAGCCCTTAGTGATAAGGTGTGCCACATAGAAGGATTTCCTGACTTTTGTGGCGATGTGGTTATCAAAGGTGAGACCACTGTCCACCTGTGTCCCTAAGTCTCTTATCAGACTTTCGATGTTTAGTGTACTGCCACCTATGTGGTAATTCACGGGTACATGTTTTTTCCCAAAGGGGATAACTATACATTTCTTGGCATTGCTCTTGAGCCCATGGCTCTGGCACCAAGCATCTGTTTACCAGTATAAAGAAGTCCTTTTACAAAAGAAACAAAATGTCTAAAGTGCTATGGCAAATCAAAAGATCTCATCCAAGAGGTCAGCAAGAAACCAGCATAATAACTTATTTATTTAGCTAGTTTGTTAACTGTGTAGAACACTAATGCATAAGGACCTTTTCAGGTTCAGCCCATTGTTACAAGAGATCAGGTAAGTATTGGTTGGGAATGCAGAGTATTAAACTGTAGCCATCACATATGTAGTTAGATGAACATATAAATGTGAGATAATATAATGCATGTTGTTACAATAAGTACCATACCTCTCAATCTCTTAGAGCAAGGAATCTGGCCAAACCAATAAATAATGGGGGACACAGGCCCAGAAATAGGGACACTTTTTGAATATTGCTCTTACAAACTTACAAAGTTGATAGAATAACCGGTTTTGCATTAGCATACATTTTCTAATGGTATGAAGTCTGAAACTCAAATGTTTGTAATTATTTTCTGCCTTTAGCCCTCAATGATTTACCAGAAAACAACAATTTTATGAGAAACAGACCAAAAATAAGAGACAGAAATCTGGACATTCTGAGAAAATCTGTAGAGTTGAAAGGTATGAATTAAGTACAGTTTAAGTAACTATATAGAAGGGGGGATAGAATGGTGAAAATTAAAATAGGAAGGGCCAATAGAGGAGGGGAAAGTGAATTTGGACAGGAATAGAAAAGTATATTATAAAAATATGCAGAAGGGTTTAGTTGAAACTAATACTATGGAAGCACTTGCAATAGGTAAGTTTATATAGGCAGCATTTTAGTTCAAGACAGAATTTATTAACAGGGTCTATGGACTTTATAAAAGGGAATGCATGCCTTGTTTTAGAAGCTAGAATTGAGAAAGAGTAATCTGTGAAAATGAGTTTATTTGGGGGGATTTAAAGACTGGGGCTTGATTATGATAGGGACCTCAGACTGGAAGGGGTGTTTCTCTCAGAAAGACAGCCAGCAAAGAAGGGGAAGAAGTTTTGACTGGTAAATTTGTAGACAAGGACAGCCATTACTAGAGTTGATCTATGTTGGGTTGATAGATGCTTGGCCTATGGATGGCATAGTGGTGCTCTCTGTGTGATAAATGGCTAAAAAATGTGCAACTATCAATTTATGTAGTTTGGATTGAGGTTGTATATACTATAGTTGTGGTAGAAGGATCCTTTTACCTGTATTTGGTCTTGCTGGAGAGAAAATGTATATGCTGACACAGATGAAATGCCAGTTAACAGTGGGAGCAAGAACGTTTGTTCTTGTTCGATGAACTAGCACTAGTTTTACATTACATGAGTGTTATTATTATTATTATTATTATTACAATCTGTTATAATAATGTTCTAGTCCATCAGCATGCATAAGCTGTATTTTATAACCAAAGCTGACACAAAAAAGGTACCACATCATGCATGTGTGACAGTATTCTTTTGCTTTACAAAATTATACTGAAAGAACACAGCAACAAACGTTAATCATGTATGACACTAAACTCATATGACTGTACAAAGGTTATTATAAACAATGTAAACTATTATGATTACACCGTAAAAAAATGCCATACTGATACTGCTTTTTCTTAAAATTTACAAAATACAGTCCTGTCTAACTGGTTACTATTTTCACAGCACAACCAACAGAAATTTGGACAAGTAAAAAGTAACACTGGATATTGATGAGTTTACAGCTAAATGTATGCAAAGCGGATTATTACTGCACATTCTGAAAACATGCCTCTCAGAGAAGTAACTGAGGTCAAAAATGTTAACAGTTTACTGAAGAAAACATTGAAATACACAATGCCAGTTATACCCTCACCCTATCACCTATTATTTAATTATCTAATTTATTTAGTTTGTTAAGCAGGGTAGAACACTGATCCAAATGACCATATTCAGGCATAACCCTGGAGAATACAATGGACAGAAGCTACAGCTGACGTCTTTAAATGTATGCATGCATAGTGATAAACCTTGAATAAAGTTTTACATGCCAGATCTCCAGGATATAATAATAAAAAAATAAAATAACAGCATTTAAACTGCAAGACAAGTTGTATAACTGGTTCAAAAGGCAGTATCCTCAATAAATATTCAGCCTATAAAGTAAATATGGTTAAGTGCACAGAAGGACAGATGGTGCAAGAGAAGAGGAGGGAAAGTTTAGGTAGATTAAAAGGAAGGTGGAAAAATGAAAAAGGTCAGGAGTAGAGAGAAACTCCATAGATAAAAATAACAGAGTATAGTAGAAAGAAAATAAGAATATAGAGGGAATGGAACAGCTTCAAGTCACGCTACATACAGGATTGCACTTGCAGGAGGTTTCATGACTGAAATGTTTTTAAAGTTCTACATGCATTTATATGTAATATTAAACATATATTCATAAAGAGACTGTCTGCCAAATAAAATGCATGTTAAATTGGTTTGCAGTCATTGAATGTTTTTATCAAACTACTAGTCATTGGATTTATATATTTTCAATTGGCATTTTTTTTCAAATGGACATTCATTACCGAGGATGTACATACAGCAGCAATACCTCTGACACTCCACAATCTCAAAATTAGCATGTTTAACTTTAGGGGGTGAACACCCAGCGTAGACAGAGTCATTTTCTTTCCATTTTGATTCCTGTAATTCAGTGAAGTTTTACGTGATGAATTTTGAAGAATTTCAATTAATATGCTCAAAACTGTTTTCCTTAAATTCTGTCTGCATTGATAAAGTAAATCACTGAGATCCTTAGCATGAACCATAAAGCCTGCAGTAAACAGGCTGGGTTACCACAGTGCAGTACTTTATGATTCAGAAATACATTAGCCACAATGAAGAAAGACCTCATTATGAGCTAATTTGCATAACTCTGAATACAAGTAACTGCCATGAATTGCAAATCATCATTCCCATGAAATGCAAATCAACACTTCCCTTGGTACGTAACAGTGTTGGTGAACAAACTGTGAAAATAGAGGCACCCCAGAGTCACACTTCCACGCACAACTGCACACACATACAGTAAAACACATACACACACCCACACCCCGTACGTCGTACAGATCCCTGTTATGTCTGCTTTTGCCCTGCCCATGTAATTCATGGATGATTACAGTCAGTCTACAATGCCAAACATTTGAATTTCACATTCGTATCTTTCAATAAATTCATGCTATAGCAAAAGCTTACGAGGTTGGGAGGTATATCTAACATTTTCCATTCCACCCCCCCCATATGTGACAACGTGTTGCAAGCATTGTGTAATACCCATGCTCCTACATACATATGTGAAAAATATCTTTTGCATTAAAATGTCAGTTAGTGCAATGGACTAATGCAGTGGTTTCTCATGTCCAGGGTGTACAGTTCGGGTCTATGTTAAATAAACGAACGCTTAAAATGTCAAGTGCAACATACTCAAACACTTTTAAGCGAATGTTTATTTAACCAACAGCTCAGAATGTCGTAATCCAAAATGACGAAAAGTTTTGTTTGGCCACCTACTCCTCCCAAGTGCTGTAGAACACTACACCAACTGACAGCAACTTCAAATCTATCATTAAAAAAAAAAAAAAAAGAAAGAAAAAAAAAACATACCTTAACGGTGCAAGCAGGGGGGCAAGCACCCCTGCACCCCCCACACCCCCCTACTTAAATATACCAACTCCAAGACCGCACTTCCGTGCAGAAAATTGAAATTCTCCCATTCTGCACTGTATGGCGCCATTAGGAGTAGCTTACATGACGTAATACGTCACATATTTCAGTGTTGGCCAAACAACACATTTCCATACTCCTTTTTCAGACATTCTGAGCTGTTGATTAAATAAACGTTTGCTTAAAAGTGATCAAGTTTGTTGTACTCGACATTTTAAGCATTTGTTTATTTAACATAGACCCCACAGTTTAACTCCCTTTCCCATTTATTTACTTTTTTAATTAGATTTTTTTAAAACAACTCCCTGGTGTCGTGTGATCCCTCTGCCTCCAATCCCCTGTACTGTTATAGTATCATTAATGTACAAGACTTTTAGAGTAATCTCTGATGTCCAGAGTTCCCTTTCCCATCCCCCAATCCCCATATCTTATAGTTCAATTAAGCCACACAAATTTATCCCTGGTGTCTAGTGTTCCCCACAACCCCAATCCCTCTACTGTCATAGTGCTGTTAAGGCAGAAGAATTAATACAGGTACCTAATGATCCCCAACCCCCTGATCCCCATAATGTTAAAGTGTTGCTAAGGCATAAGACATTTAGAGTAATTGCTGGTGTCTAGTGTTCCACCCAAACCCCACAGTCTCCATACTGCTAATGTGCCATTTCGGCAAGAGAATTAAGAATAATTACTGGTGGTTAGTGCCCCCCACCCAATGTTGTAGACTCTTCTCATTAGTCTAGGTGGTACGTATGGATGTATGACAACCACCCCAACCCCCAGCTCCACACACACACACACACACACACACACACACACACACACATGCACACATATCCCCGTACCCACCCAATCATAATCACACACTCATCTATTCATGTATTCTCACACACACACACACACACACACACACACACACACACACACACACACACACACACACACACACACACACACACACGCACACACGCACACATGCACACACACACACACACACACACACACACACACACACACACACACACACACACACACACACACACACACACACAGCCCCGTCCTTACCTTTCCTACTACTCTCTCCCAGGTACACTCACAGTCACACATACACTCACACACAAACCTTATCTTAACCTCCCCAGCACTTACCTCGACCATGATGAATGAACATGGTCTTTTGGCCATGTTCACTATCTCAATGTGAAAGGTACAGCCATAAGTAGATGGCTTCCTCGTGACTGTTCCAGGGGAATGAGCACATGGCTAATTAGCATATGCCTGTCCCTGGAACTACCTCATTAGCATTTAGAATGGCTCTGGTGACAGCCTGATGTGGTACTGCATGTTCTCATGCAGAATCACCATGTTAGGGCTGTCCTTGAATTCAAAAAGGTTACTGCAAGGCCTATACATGATGTAGACTTTATGGTAATTTTTATGTATTCAGCCCTCAGTGTATTGCTAGACTTCTGAAATACTCTCACAGAAACAAAACAAAGTCACTAGGATAACCAGGTACCTCAGAGTGCAAAAGATAAAACCAACGATGTATCACAGAAACAAAACAAAGTCACTAGGATAACCAGGTACCTCAGAGTGCAAAAGATAAAACCAGCCAATACTTTGTTTAGCATTATGAGCTTGTGGTGCTCAGATTTACATTTACAGTTGATTTATGATTCCAAAGTAAGTCCTACATTGGATGCACTAATATGGTTATTGAACATGCATGATATTACACCTATTCATATAATGAATAGGTTTATTATTATATGAGCACTCATGTACCAAATGAGTCGTGTTTGTGTGTGTGTGTGTGTGTGTGTGTGTGTGTGTGTGTGTGTGTGTGTCCAGGATTTAGCAATGTTCCATGCAGGAATAACTTATTCCTGCATGGAAAAAAACATTTAAGTGCAGCACGGCAGCGTGCCATGCATATTTATGAAGGTGCGCTGCCTCTGCACCTAAACGAACACGGAGTATGGACAAGTGCAGGGGGTGTGTCTGAGAGCAGAGCTCTCACAATATACATGCCCCTGCACTCAAGAATTGCCATTCGGCAATTACAGTGAGCGAGAACGCTCATAGTACAACAAATGCATATCTCTCAACCGTCCTTGATTGTCAGAGACGTCCCTGATGTACACTCAAATGTTAGCATTGTCCCTCTGAATCCCACTTAACGCTGGTGCCATTGGAATTATACTGAATAAATAATGACAATAATTAAGAACTGATCACTTATGTCACTGCAGGAAATGTACATTAATTCACATTCTGTAATGCCGTAAATGTCTCAAGTTAATAGAACTGTTATGTTAAAAGTGTCCCTGATTGCCCACAATTTTGTCTGGATTTATCCCTGATTCTGTTGAGAGTTGTCCCTGATTGTATGACAGCTATGATAACAATCACAATTTTATTTTTTTATAAAAGTGATAAAGTTTAACCGTAGCTGCGTGGGTTTTCCCATTGCTTAGCTATGCATACTCCAGCTTAAACGGCACAAGAAGTTAAATAGCAAGATTCACTAAATAAAAGCAGCACTGCAATAGTGTAATGGTTAGAGTATTCATTTTGCGAGAAGTCATTCCGGGTTTGATCCTCACTATAGCAAATTCACATTTTACATGTGAAAGGAATTTATAAACAATTTTTTTGTTGTATAACCTACTAAATAACATATATTTGTGAACTGGAGTACTGCATTAAGTTCAGATGTGAGGTGTTATTGTAATAAAGTGGTGAAATCCCCCGATAAACACAAGTGTCCCATACAGTATACGTACACATGAATCATGGTACTAAACAAATTTATAACATGTAATGAATGATAAATCAATGCCAAACAAGTGAATAGTGTGTAAAATTAAAAATAAGCAATGCTAAGCATTGCACACCTCTGCTTACCAGGTGTAAGCAATGCGTAGCCCAGCTAAATAAATTTGCCCATTGATATGCCCTTTTAAGCAATGCCAACCTTAGGTAAGCAGGTTTGCTTATAGCCTCGCACTTTCAAAACCATCCAATCATGGCAAAGTGTGGGAAATCAGCCCTATTTAAACCCCACAGGCGGGAATGCATCTCATAACTGGTTTCAGCTTCCTCTTGTAGGCACAATGACTGGTGCTGGGGAAGGATTGTGCTTCCAAGAGCAGTGCTGGGACATTCAGGAGTCTAAGGTCATGGCAGGACTCCTGGTAAAAGACAATGAACAGAGACTGCTGCAGGGCCAGTACCAGGGCTCCCAATATAAAGCAGAAGCCTGGGACTGTCTCGCCCGTGACCGCACCAGTGCCACTGGTATCCATCAAACTGATGAGCAGGTCAGGCATCACTATGCTGACTTGAAACAGAGGAAGAGGGAGCTCTTGGATCAGTGGATCCAAGAAGCTAGGCAGAGGGGTGATGTCCCAGCAGTGTGTAAGTACTCATTCTGTTAACTGTTTAATAATTGCCTAGCTTGTGTATATTATGGATAGGTATGGCTAAATATTCCTCTATGTCTCTGACAGCTGCAGCGGAGCAGGCTGTGAATCAGGAAGCCCATGCATGTAAGCTGCAAAAAGGCTGCATCACGAGGCAGGTTAGTAATAATCTTGCATGTATTGTAATAAGAAATAAATATAAAAGTAGTAGAAAGTCAATTGCCAGTATAAAACCTGTATTGCATATGGGATGTACTGAATAAACCAGACAATATGGCAGGAAGACTCTCATATAGGTTGTATTTAAATAAAAAGGTAACAACCTGGCAATAAAGGTCTAACTCCTGGACTGCTTGTGTTTACTCTGGTATCATATGGTACTGTAGTGCTGCGTTCTCTTAATAGTATTGTTGTATTAAGCACTGTTACCCACACTGTGCTAAATACATAAAATGTGTAGGAATGTCTGTATAAGACTGTTGTAATCACAAGGTCATATTGTACAACTGAGGGAGACTTAGACAGAAAACAGAAAAGATACACAACAAAATCCAAATAGCACACTCTACTGTGATGTAAACAGTTGTATTTTTAGCACACACAGCCATGGTTCGAATCCTGGGAGTGGTAGTAAGCTGTATGCATAATCATACTCCTCAACTGTACAGATTTTTTCAGAATGTTCAGATAATTGGCTTTTATTTTCTGCCTCTCACCCTGCCCCCTGGCAAATCAGTGGGATGATGCCAGAAGTTTAGGCAGCAAATAATGACATACAACTGATTGTCAGACATCATAACCATCAGACAAATGTCTATAAAAACAAACCTGTCACTCTAGCAACTCACCAAAATGTTATGAGAGTAATATGCAAATTATGTCCCATCTCTATCCCAGTGTTGTGAAGCTGTGACCAGAGTGTGTGCAGTAACAGAGTGAGGTGTATGTGCAAAATAATAATGTGAAATCTGGTAATATGTGTGGCAACATTCGGGTAGTGTTAACAAACATTCCCTCCACAGGTCTGTCAGATAAGAAAACTGTGCCTGGAAATAAAAGATTGAAATCCTGGACTGGTACTGTTTAGTCTGGTATTGTATGGCATTGTTAGTGTTGCAGTTTCTCTGAATAATAATGTATTAGTCATCACTGTCAACCATACTGTGGTACATAATAAAAATGTCTAGGAATGCCTGTATAAGACTGTTGTAATTACAAGGTCAGATTTTAAAACCAAGGGAGAATTATAGACAGAACTCAGTGAAGAGATACATAGCAATATCTAAACAGCACACTCAAGTGTGATGTATACTGTTTTATTTTTAGCAGACACAGCCATGGTTCAAATCCTGGGAGTGCTAGTAAGCTGTATGCATAATCATACCCCTCAACTGTACAGATTTGTTCAGAATGTCCAGATAATTGGTCCATATCTGCTGCCTGTTCCCCTGTTCCCCTGGCAAATCAGTGTGATCATCTCTGAATTTTAGGCAGCTTTTAATGACATATAACTGATTGTCAGACCTGTAAATATTCAGAAAATGTATATGAAAACAAACCTGTCATTAAAGCCACCCAACAAAAGTTTATGAGAGCAATTGTCAAAATATGTCCCATTTCCACCTGCATGTTGTCAAGCCTTGACCAGAGTGTGTGCAATAAGAGATTGAGAGAAATGTGCATAACATCAACCTGGAATCAGGGAATATGTGTATAAACAGTCAGGTAATGTTAACAAACAATACCTCCACAGGTATACCAAGTAAGAGGTGCAGACTGTAGGTAAAACACAGTTCACGTATATACTTGTCTACAAACATACCACTGTCCAAACTAAGGCCATAGGGTAGTGTAATAACACATGTAAGGTACAGATTACAGCAGTGACTAAGAAAATTGTGAGAACTACAGGGATATATAAGTTTTTAATTGACATCCCCCCCCCACCATATCTGCAACAATAATCTAAATACACAACTCAATGGGTATGTGTACAATTAAATCTACTGTTGGGACATATGTCCTGTTGTTTGATAAATATTGAAATGTGTTTATATACATATTCCATGTTAAAATACTCTCACATTGGTGGCCTGTTGCCATCAATGTAACCTGCATGCTGTTTAATGGCCACTGTGGTTCCATATATGCATGTGTTCTGTTTGCTATGCAACTGTTCCAAATCTGGTGTTTTGGATTAATGGGAATATCTATGCATGCTGTTATACCTAATCCTGGAATGTGTTGATTATTACTAACCCACATATGTTTTAAATTGCAACACCATAGCACGTTTGGGAAGGCCGGTCCCAACGGACCCACCTGTCCCACTTCATCCGGCCATAGCACAGGGCAAAAACACATCTGGGGCCCACCCCTGGACCTCCTCATCTGCTGGTACTGCACCACCTTTGGGTGGAACCACCTCAGGGGATGGAGCTTGCCCCACCCTGAGAGCTGGCGTGAACAGGAAACTGTCACCCGTCATCAGGTCCGGGGTCTGGTGCGTAGCGAGCTCCGCAGAGAGTTTGGAGATCTGCTATGCCAGCTTGAGGACCACGTGATGCATTTAGAGGGTCAGCCTGCCCCTCCTACCCAGCCCGCAGCATAGCCACCTTTGGGATCGTGAAGGTGCAATGGTGACTTCCCATGGGTGGGGACCTCAGTCCCACTGTTTCCATCTGGGGGCTCATGGGCTTCTGATTTCCAAACACCCCTCCCCATCCAAGTGTTTACCCCCCACATGTGTCATATACTGCCCCTGTATGCTGTCTTGTCTGTCTTGTCTGTCATCCTACCCAACCTACCTCCTCAAATATACCCACTATCCTTCCCCATCCCACTCTCACCTTAAAAAAAAGGGCAATCTGTTCCCCAAAAAAAAAATCTCACCCCATACATAGCTGTCCATTTTGCACACACATCCACTGGACATGAGTGTCCAAATCTACCTCCAATTTCAGTGTATATGCACAGCTGTTGCTGTATAAGAAATGGGCAGCTGTGAACCTTCCCTACACACATCCTGCACATCCCTATCTATTTTCCCTATTGTCATTCCCTCTTTGTGCTCCCCTTTTTACCACTTTCCTATCACCACTTTTTCTTTTCTTTTAAAGAAATTAGTGCGGGGGTAAGTGGGAGTAAGCGCTTTTAAGCACTAGTAAGCAGGTTTAAGCCTGTTTGCGCAGGGGTAAGCAATGCGCACACAGAATAAGCAATTTTGCAGCTAACTCTCTGGAAGCAATTTTAACTGGAAGTTAGCATTGCTTGCCGTCACGCAAACCCGCACAAACCCACTTACAACTGCTTAAAAGTGCCTTAGTCACTCTGTATTCATCAGCCTTTGCAAGTCTCATACCCAGGACCCAGTACACCATAGCCACAGTGAATTAACACTACACCATATGAGCTGTACCTAGCATTGAGGTATTGTCAAACATATCATGCAGCACAGTCATTCAACACTAGGGAAAATTGTTTTATATATGTAGATGTATGTATATATATATATATATATATATATATATATATATATATATATATATATGTGTGTGTGTGTGTGTGTGTGTGTGTGTGTAGATATATATATATATATATATATATATATATATATATATATATATATATATATATATATATATATATATATGTGTGTATGCATATTTATATATATATATGTATATATATATATATATATATATATATATATATATATATGTGTAGATAGACATAAATATGAATATATATTTAATGTGTAGTGCAATCACACATTGGAACCACATCCTGAACCTCTCATTGCAAAAGATATTAGTACCTATAGATATGTAGAAGTAGAGTAGATGTAGGGGGTGCACAGAATATCCAACAGCCATAAGTCCTGCATTTGCCACCAGTTAAAAGGTCCAGTGTGTCACTAATTCCCACAAATGATAATATTTGCATGAAACATATACCAACACACAATGCAAAGGACATGACACCACACACAAGTATGCATACACAGAAAACTTTATGTGTACTATTGAATTGTTTATGCCATTTGTTACAGCATGTAGTTTTTTGAAATACATAATCACTGATTAATGCAAGTCTCACACAAAACAGGTGATGCAAGTAATGTGAAAAATATAACATACTATGCTGTCCAGGCTAAGGCCTTCAAGTAGTACAACAGCAAAAAAGCACTTGTCTTGAAGATAAGAAACAGTCAACACTTAATTACAGATGTAGTTCAGCACCCTCCAATTACACTCTGTAATCAACCCCAAGGGGGAAACGTAGTAGTTGTGAAAATGTCAATGTATCTGTTACATAACAATGCTTAACTTAAAATGTCACTATCACACTGACAAACAGAACTGTGTGTACCACTGTAAGCTGCAGGCCACCATTGTTCCCATGGAGAAAAGTATGGAAATGTACAGCCATATACCTCAATGTGTCTTAACACAGATATCCCTCACATGTTGTAACAGCCTAGGTTAAAAGCATCAAATACCACTCCCCATAAAAAGTTGTAATACGGCAAATAACACTGTGTACCTCACACTGACCTCTGGAATGTACAAGGTCACACATGTTTTATCCAGCTGTTGACCTCATATATATGGATCCTACCCCACAATTTGTGTGGTAGTGCACAACATGACTGGAATAATAGCAGAAATGTTCGCAGTAAATAATGATAGGCCATTACCTAACAACCTCTTACTGTATTGCATCAGGACAAAGCCTGGCATATATGTGGAGGACAGAGGCTGGAACACAGGGCATATTTCCAATATTGCTGTGACACACTGTGGAAGTTGCTGGTGTTACAGGGTTGGTTGCAACATAACTGTACTCAGGAATATGAAGTCAGAAACATACCGGAATGTTGTCATGTACTGATAGCAATCAACGGAGTTATTGCACTGATCTGTCAGACACATGACCTGTGTGGTGAGCAGAAAAAACATAATAGCCATCCCTCTGGCCATCATGTGGATAGGCCCACAGTTGAGAGCTATGCAGACAGACTGCATTCTATGCAAAACTAGCATGTACACACAAACCCTGTAAAACCAGCAGTATGCAATGCAGACAACAGCAATACTTACACTCTGTCTGTAGTTCTTGAACCTTATACAAATGTGTATGTGTCCTGTGTCCGCAAGTCCTGTTGTGGAAGGTATTGCCACCTGCTGTCTCTAACAATGCTGCCTACACACAGGAAGGATGTCTTCCATACAGGAAAGGTAAATGGACAACTCCCACAATTTTGCAGCCATTTATAGCAGTGTGTTGCTATGAGATTGGCTAATGGAAGTTCTACACAGCTCACTGCATGCAGTTAGCAAGTGGGTAACACCAATTGGTGCAGAGGCCATCACCTGCTCCTGAGCAACATTTACAAAAGGCATGCTGCAACCTATCCAAAGTAGCTTGATCCCTGTAGTGGAGAGAGAGACACAGAGAGAGACTGAGAGAGAGAGGGAGATTGAGACCCCCCCCCCAAAAAAAAACAGGCAAAACTGAACTAAAAGTTAAAAACAAAAGTTATACAAACAGGAAAAACAGCAATCAAGTCAGAAATCCTTGAGTTGCAACACAGAAAAGAATATACTACTACAACAGGTATGTGAACCATGACACCACTGTATGTAAATGTAGTATTTGGTCTGTAATAATGGAACAGATGATTTTGAAGGCTTGATATGTGCCATCAAGACTTGCTGTAATGATGTCCTGCTGAACAACTGCTATGGTCATAGCATCTGGCCCTGTGGGTAGTGGGCCATACCTGTCAACTGTGTGGATCTGCACAGAATGACAAAAATAACCCATCATAATGTCTGTGTTGTTCCTCCAAACATGTATATGAGTCTAGCAAATAGCTGAAGGTGGAAGAAATCAAGTAATTATACACATGAGTATCAGACTCCACCACATGCAGAACAGTCATGCCAATGTGAAATGTATCATGCACAAGCATCATATCTGTGTAATAGGCCTACCTACCAACTGTCCCTATATATTCCCCCTAATGTGAGGCTGTGCCCACATGTGATGCTCTGTGTTGTAGCAAGGCAGAACAGTGGTTCAGGAAGGAGTGTCAGAGTGTGGACCTCATATCTGAGGTCAGTATATATATATATATATATATATATATATATATATATATATATATATATATATATATATATATGTATTCGTATCACTTCACTGAATGACTATTTCATTGACACCCATTTCACTGACACCAAATCACCTACAGTTCATTTCATTGAAGGTTCATTTCATCCAAAGCCCATTTCACTTACAAGTAGTGGTCTTAGGCATGTCAAAGGTATAGGTACTGTTCCCCACTGCAGTGCGATATTGGTGTTAGTAGATATAGTTAGGGAGGGGCAGACCCCCACATAAGTTGGGTTTCTGTTGTCTGGTGTTGTTTTACATTATATGGTAAAACCCAACTTGGTGTGGGGCTACGACCCCTCCCCCCACACCACCCCTAACTATATATACTATACTATATATACTAACACCAGGATTGCAATACCGTGGGGAAAAGGACATATACCTTTGACTTGCCTTACAGTACTACTTGTCGGTGAAATGATTATTAGGTGCAATGACTGTTAGGTGACATTAACCTTAGTTGAGTTTGTCTCAGTGAAATGGGTGTCAGTGAAATGGTCTTTCAGTGAAGTGATGCAAATCTGTATATATATATATATATATATATATATATATATATATATATATATACATATATATATATATGTAAATATAAATGTCCCTACTGCTGAATGACTGTGCTGTATGATATGTTTGGTACCACCTCACACATACCTGCAGCCCAGATGGCTTACTGGTAAATATATGTGGCTATGGTATGCAGGGTCCTGCGTTACACACTTGCAAGGCCTGATAATGTATGTGCTGGCCAGAACAAGGGCTGTTAGATACATAGTGATTAAGGCACCCATAATCACATGTTAGGAAGTGCAAAATGGACAGTCATGTATGGTGTGACATTTGTGTTGGCAACACATTGCCCTGTGTGTGTTAAGGTGAGAGTGGAATGTTAGGGAAGGATAGTAGGTATATATGGGGAGGTAGGATGATTTGGAAGACAGACATGATGGACAAAACAGCATACAGGATTGGTGTATGACACATGTGGTGGGTAAACACCTTGTACAGGGAGGGATGTTTGGAAATAGGAAGCCCTATACAGACCGAATGGAAATAGTGGGGCTGAGCTTCCCACACATAGGCAGTCACCACTGCACCTTCATGGCACTGAAGGTGGCTGTGCTGGGGGCTGAGCAGTAGGGGCAGGCTGAACCTCTGCATGTGACACGAGGGCATCACGATTGTGTCGCTGATCGCACAATTCTCTGCAGAGCTCCCTATGCACCAGACGCTGGACCTGATATCAGGTTACAAGATTCTGTCTGTGTGCACTCCCAGGGGGGGCACAGTCCCCATTCCCTGAGGTGGGTCCACCTGAAGGTAGTGCAGGACCAGCAGATGAAGAGGTCCTGTGTTGGGTCCCAGATGTGATGCAGCCTACAGCCATGGCCAGATAAGGTGGAAGAGGTGGGTCTGCTGGGAACAGCCTTCCTAAATGTGATATTGAGTTGCAGTGTTACAGCATATGTTGTCAGTAATAATCAACATAATCCAGGAGTAGCTATAATAGCTTGCATACATAGTCCCAGTAACCGAAAACACCAGATTTGGAACAGTTGCATAGCAAACAGAACATATGCATATATGGAACCACAGTGGCCATTACAATGGCATGCAGGTGACATTGTTAGCAACAGGCCACCAATGATACTGTTTAAACATGGAACATGAATAACAACAAAGTTCAGTATGTGCTGCACAATAGGATATATGTCCCAACAGAAGGTCTGGTGTAAACATACCAAGTGATGTGTGTGTGTTCAGATTAGGTATGCATATATGACAGGGGTGAGGGAGATGTTAAGTATCAAGTATGATAACCTTGCAGTATGATGTCCTCAGACCTCGTCACCTGTTTATGTCTTTCAGGTACCATGTCCAGGGAAAGGTTGCCTGCATATACTGCAGACTAAACAGACATCATTGTGCAGTACCTCGTGCAGCATCATAGAACCCTGTTTTCACAGACATCACATGATCTGCAAGGTAAATGATGTCGGCCTGCATAACCAAAGTTATGACCAGGTATGACATTGTTGCACTGACCTCATCCGCCATGCCCATCAATGTGCTGCTGCTGTCAGAAGGGACCAGCAAGCCAAAGGTGGGGGTCATACAATCCAGCCCCCACTGACTCATGTGGAGGAGCTACTCACCAGCCTTGGGGCACCCACATGTTGTCAAATTCCAGCAGCCAAAGAAAGTACTGTGGAGGTGGGTGCCACCCACACAATGGAGCAGGATCTTCCAAGTAAGGCCCCAGGGCACATTAGTAGACTAGTGCTGTTTATCTATCCTCATATGTAAAGTATATAAATGCATATGTCAGATAATATAGTCTGTTGCTGCAGTATATTAAGGAGCAGATTTGCATAATCCCTAGTATTGCGGGTTTGTATAGATGATGTTCTGAAATGCTGCTCCCACCCTGCACAGGTGTGGCTAATGACATTACATTTCTCACACAACTATGTAGGTCCCTCTGATATCCAACTAGAGCAGCAGCTTGTGGCTGATGAGTATGGATTTTTTTTATTTCACATTTGCCAATACACTGGCCATGTTATTGCCATGCTATGTGCCATGCACACATGTAACACACCTACCCATAATCCATGCTGTACGTGTTCACTTATTGTTGCTGTTAACTGCACTGCATCACAGTGGTCACCTTGGTGCCGTATGGGTCTTGCAGTATACCGCACAACCTGTCAGTGTAAGATGTGTGGACAGAGATGATCATAATGGTGGGAGGAAAGGCCTACAGTATGGATATGTTTGACACTGTACCCTTCTACATCACAATGGCAACTATTCCAGATCTACACACTGACAATTCACAGTACTACATTACACACTGTTTACAACCTGTAATGTGATCCTAAAATGAGCAATGCATGTGTAATGTGGAACCCTATGTTAGGACAACAATTATAGGGAATACATACCTTAACAAACACTGGACACATATGTGTGCACACACTCCAAATAACATATTGTGGAAGCAGCTTGTGAGGTACTGACAGCATTCACTCTTCTGGAATACACACCTTCCATCACGTACAGAGCCTAAATGTCACACAAAGTAATGTTCTGTTATCCAAGACATCTGTCCATGACATCTGCCCACTCACCTGCAACAGAGGCAGCCCTGGCTTGCACACCTATTACAAACCATGGAATACATCCCATATCTGAAAGGTAGCACTCAGGAGTGAAAAGTAGCCTTACATCAACATTGCATAAACCATGGCAAACAGTGCGGACAGTCATGTATGTGTGTATGACATATGGAACAACATTCATGTCAGAAATAAACAGATGCCCATCCAAGACAGATGACAGCACATGTTGAAAACCGGTCATGGAGGCTGCCCAGACACATGCAGCAACACTGTGGACTTGCAGGAATGTCTGTCAGGTACTGCCTGCACAGTACCTGTGTCGACAATCACCTGGACTTTGCATAATTGTGGCCTATGGGTTAGGGTACTCAGATCGAAGAGTTGTTCCACAGGGGACATCATCCAGGGCTCTCTCCAGATACCATATTCATAACATCAAGTCTCCCACAGGCATGTGTTGCAAGTGTTATGGTGTTCCGAAACCAAGGCTGAAACCTACCGACATTATTAATAAAGATACATAAACTGCACAAGCATCACCTCAGTCCACCTCATGCCCACCATCCCCATCTGTACCCTGCTGGTGCCAGTATACACCTGTAGTTTTGCTGTTAATTAGCAGAAACTATGGCAGTAGGCATGTTGTTCTGCATATGGGACACCGCCAAGTCACACTCATGTGTGGCCCTTAGTTGTCATGCATCTGCAAAACAGCTGAGGATGGGGTGGCATGTCACCCTGAAATACAACAGTGAACCAAGGTATATGTCTAAAGGTCACATAGAATGGCTGTATCTGAACACAGTCAAGGTCATGCATTGTGCAAGACATAACCGTGACTCAAGAGCAATAGTGTAGGGACTGTGTGACCACCAATAGCTGTGCAAATGAGCCAAGCTTGCAATCTGGCAGAGTTGGGGGACATTTGTAAGGAGGGGTGGCCACATAATGGCAAGTAAGGATGGGCCACACTAGTATACACCTTTCATGAAAAGTTACTGCTGTTGTTCACTTACAGGTGCTGCAACAAAACATTGTGCTAAGGGTGTGAACACTTATGCAACCCACATATTGTATGCATCACTATCAACATCTGCACAACTAACACATTTGTTTGATACTGCATGGGATTACACAGGTCATATGTCACATATCAGGTATGTGTAATGGTAACATATGCAGTTTTGTGGCCGCATGGCCTATCAGGGAAGATGGTGGCATGTCAATAAGGGTGCGTACTCCTCATAGTCGCATTAAGCTTGTGAGGTTGTCAGTATAATTGGATTTCATTGCTGAGACATGCACTGCTGATGATGAGATCTTCAAATCAAACATCAGGCACTCATTATTGCCATCTGTCCTCATATTAGCCCAGGTATATATCTGTCAAACACATAGGGGCTGTGTCAACAGAGCAAACATAACTGCCACACATATACATAGTCAGCAATGGTGTGTACACTTGTGAGGTATGGTGCCAGTACATGGCAAGGTGCTGAACAGGTGCACAGCAATACTGTGTACATGGGTGCAGTGTGTTCCAGAAGAAGGGCCTTCACCTACTAACACAACTCATGCATCACAGAGATGTATAATGTAACAGGGAATGAGATAGCTGCACTGCACGTGTCTCCAGAAAGGTGGAGTGGTGGTCCTGGGTCATGGAGGGTGATCTGTAGCAGGCCATAATTTGCATTTCAGATTTGCTCGATGTTATTTGCACATATATGATCTCAGAGGTATCATGCTGCGCCACTAAACTGGAGTAGGTATCTTTGATGAATATGGATACACCCCCTCCTTCTGTGTTTCGGTCCATGTTCTGTGACTGAAACGTGTGGTATGAGTTGTAGCCTGGAAGTGCTGGGGTGCTCTCTGGAGCCTTGAACCAGGTTTCAGTTACTGCACAGATGTCAACGTTCTCCATACTGAGGAGTGCTTTGAGCTCATGCATTTTGAGATTTAAACTCCTGGCATTGAGTAGCATAACCTTCAGTTTTTTGTTAAATGTGCTGTTTACAGAGATGGGTTTGACTTTTGAGCCTTGCCTAAAAAAGGCACTATGGGGGTAGCAAGAGCCTTGGCCAGTATTTGAAAGCCTAGGGGTGACAGGTGCAAGCCTCTTGCGAAGCAATGCAGCTTGTCGAGCATGTCGTCCCAGGCTGACACACACTAGATCCCCTTTGAATGACACCAGAAGCTTAGACAGTTGTTGAACTTGATCATTTTTTTCTTTATACTGAGTGATCATTCTTGGTGAGGGCAGGATGCTACTCAGGTCAGGGTCATACCAGCCTGGGCTACATGATCAGAGAGCTCTTCCATGTCTCTTTTTATGTAGTTCAGGGAGGTACGTCTCAGGTCATTCACACCAGCATGAACAATGAGAGTCATATTTGTACTTGCTCTGGAGTGACCTGAGTACTTGTGTTATGTGGTGGATTCTGGCTCCCAACTGGCAGCTAACAGTAACCTTTTGCTTGTCCGGCCTAGTGAGTGGGCTGTCAGTGTGCCTGACTATAGAGTCACCTATTACTAGTGTGTTAGGTATGTTATTTCACCTTAAGGGCTGTGATTGTGCGGCACACTGATTTTGTGTTTTATGTGTTGTCTGGTTTGTGACGGGAGGTGCAGGTTGTTTGGGTGTCTGCTTTGGAGGTCTCTGATGCTTTTGCAGGTTTTTATTTAGAGCCTCCGAGTATGATTTTGTGTATTTATGTGCATTTCTTGCCAGTGCTGTTTTAGTAGGTCTGTGTGTGGCTGAAGGTGTGGTGCAAGTGTTAACCTTCTCCTCTTGACTGTCTGTTCCAGTCTTTGGTGGAGACAGCTTAGCTTTCAGTTTGGCTGTATAATTGCATCTCTCGCATATGTTAGTGTTTTATGGTAGGAGTAGAGGGTTGTCTGTGTACATGAGGCAGTTGTAACATTGCCTCAGGATACCCAGTTTCACCAGCTGGACTGGAGAGTACACCTGAAATTGTCCTTTGGTCATGCCTGAATAGTAGGGTGAGCTGCTTAGTTGCTTGGTTGGTGAGGGGTGAATAAAGAGCCTTGCCCTGCTGGGCAATCAGTGTCAGGGTATATTAGTGCTTGCTATTAGGTCTGAGCAAGTGCTGGTCTGTGGGATGTGAGTACATGGTAGCTGATGTCAGCAGCCCGTCTACAGCGGACAATGTACAGTGTACTGGGTGGCACACACCATATGTTTTTGTATAACAGACACACACAGAGGCTTTAGTGTTGATGCTATACACACACATTACTGTACACATGTATGTACTGTATTTGTCAGTGAACACATTTTAGTCTATTTAATCCCACCAAGACATAATAGGCAAAACATCACAGCAGTACATAATCAGCCTGCTACTTTAATGTCATCAATGATGGTACTGGCAGGGTATCTGTCCCCTTCCCATATTTACGGCAATCCTGGCATTGGTAAACATAGGTGTGCTGATTGGAGGTTGTGGGGCGGTGTACAGCTGCACATCATGTGTTTGATGACTACCTAACCTGTTAATATACACTGTACAGTATTACAGCAGACTAAGCATGTGGGATACACACAACAATAACCCAAATGAGGGTGGCTGTGTCCATAACATTAGCAGCCAACTATATATATTAACTTCAGTATCAATGTTCAACTCTACAGTGGGAAAGAGGGCATGTACACATCTACCACCAGTTTTGATGGAAATAATTCCCATCACAGGAGTCCTTTGAAATGTCATCATATGCCAGTCAGTTCATGGACAGTTGACCTCCTGTGACATGTATATTCAGCGAACTGCAGTAGATCCCTTTACATACACACACATGTACTTGGAAACACTGACAGTAGAACCCCTACCTAGACACTTATTGATAATAATGTTTTTGGCATAACTGCACACAACACACAGCTATAGGATGAGGTGTGTCCTGAGTCTCTTCTTAGATGGGGAACATCACCAGGCCTTGTACGGTATGGTAATGGGGGATGTACTGGGTGTTACTGGACAACACATAGCATGCCATACTGTCATAGACACATTGACAAACACATTACAGTCATACACACATCTGACAGACCTGGTTTACCAGTGAAAATTACCATGTCAGTGAGTCCATTCTGTTACAGATACCTTGCACACAGCACAGGCATCATTGCCCTGTGTACTCAGTTACATGTATGGTTGATGGTGACAGTGGTCCTCATACAGTGGACCTTGGAACATGTGCTGGGGGTACCACGGTGTCACAACAGTATACCCAACACCCACACCACACATTGGGTATGTTGCTCACTGACACCCATGATAATGCTCTGACGTACCCACAATCACACATTGACTAGGACTGCAATACAAACCCATGTATATCTCAAAAGTCCTACTACAGGCATATGCATTTATTGCACAAGCCACTGGGATAGTAGGGTGATTGTTTGTAATGGCTGTCTGAATGTCAGCTACATCACTATACCTTACAGTGTATGGGCAGTTGCATTGTATTTGGGCAATGTGGCCACAGAATGATGTATCCTACAAATATACACACTTGCACACATGCACACACTTGCCAGGACTCAGAGGGTAACCCATGGCTATCTAGCCATGTGTACAACAGTGTTCTGCTGATACTGCAAGCTCCAGGTAGCCCATAGGGTGAAGAGTGTGACAAGGTACATGTAAGTTGCAGTACAGCAGCAGCTATTTCTAACTATGGCAATGGGGGGGTGCAGTGTGTGAGAAGGTCCTAGAGGTACTATCAACTGCAGGTTTACAAACACACAGACACTGTTATTATCAGCAAATCACAGTAACACATATGTTGGTAGTGGTGCCCATAAGTGCAGGTGTTCCTAGGTGTGTACCAGGATATTGTCCATGAATAGATGAGAAGAGAGGGGATGTGGGTACAGTGCTATCATGCCACCTGACATTGGTCAGCAGACCATCTATCAACTGATGCCATATGACTGATTCCTCAGGGTAACAGTTACATACAACATCCAATCATCTGGTTGTCTCTTGCAGAGGCCCAGTGAGGTGCACCAACTGACCTGTATGTAAACTATATTACATAACATGGCCAGTGTCTAGGTTGGAGACCTGTAACCAAGCATGTTCTGGTGACTGTGCTAGTGTAGTTGGGGAATCCATGGCATGTGGTATATACAGGTTGTGGTTTCATACTTGTGGCATTCATAACACAGCTGGGCAGACACATCAGTGTCAGTCCAGCATATGATGCCTGTGAACAGCCCAGATGAATACCTGACATCTGCACATCTGTACAGAGGACAGACGGACATCAGCTAGCCAACCGGTTATGCATTATGATTACTGTTTTGACAGATAGACATCTGACACTGATAGGTATGCCAGAACTACATGACAGCAGCCCTCAGTGACATGCCCTATACACATAGTAGTCTACAGTTAATATCCACATATCAGATCAGTATCCAGTAGCAAGTACTTGATAACACATAGCTCACACATTGACAACATAGTAGTCAGTAGTCAGACTCCAGCTTTGCATGCAGGGGTGTATGGTTACAGTACTGCAATCTGCAATCCACTCTTACTTGGGAAAGCACAGTCACCAGTGGTAAT
>NC_056746.1:696642753-696647753 GCF_019279795.1 Protopterus annectens | reverse complement strand
AAACATATACACTGGTTTCTGTTAAGCATTGTGTATACATAGTTGTGGACAGTATAGAGATATCAGAAATGGCTAGCAGTTATTCAGATGTGGTATTAGAGAAATGGAAAAATAAAGATTTTTTTTTCTCTTTTGTTATATCATGTCCCTTAAAAAAATAGTAGAGAAATAAGTCATCAGAGTGTTACAGGCATTTAAAGCTATTAAGGCTGGTGGAGAAAGTATCAGTCAAGATTAGTACACAGGCATAGTCAAAGAGATTTTAGGAATGATCTAAATTGCTTCTTGAAAAGTGGAATAGAAGTAAGAGATGTTATTGCACTTGGAAGCTTGTTCCAAGTATTTCCAACAGAGTTAGTGAACAGGCAGTCATCAGATTTATTGCTGGATTTAAGGGTTGCTACTAGTAGCTTATTAGCTGATCATAGGGTTGTGAGATTTTTGTAAGGGCTAATAATGTTACAGAGTATTGGAGTGTTGGTGGTATGGTACAAGATCTTGTGGGCGATAGTAAGTTGTAGTAGAAGAAATTGGTTTTGTAACTCCAGCCATCCTAGTTGTTTCAGATTTTTGCAATGGTGGGTATGAAAAGGGGCTCCAGTGGCACATCTGGTGATGTTATTATATGAGGTAGCCAGTTTGTTTAGATTGCTTTTGGAAAGGTTTGTATAAATGGGGGAGGCATAGAGAAGGGTGGATAACAAGTGTGTTTGGGCAATAGTAGTCCTGGCTGAAGGTGTAAGAAAGGGTTTAAGCCTATACAGGAAACCAAGTTTTCTATTGACTGATTTAATGGTTATGTTTATGTGTGAGTCAAAGTTAAGATTGTGATCGATTGTAACACCTAAAAGTTTGGTGGTAGAGCTGGGTGCTGTTGTAGTGCCATTATTTGAAGTAACCGTGAAGTTGATAGGGGAGGACTTTTGTGATGGTGTGAACAGTAATAATTTAGTTTTTGTTGGGGTTAAGGAGGAGACAGCATTTATGGAATCAGTTTTCCACTAAGGTAAGAACTTTTTGGGTACTGGACTGCAGTTCAGCAGAAGAAGCTGCGGCACAGATTAGTGTTGAATCATCTGCATATTGTATGCAGATGGTTTGAGGGAGGGAAGTGTTTAGCTCATTAATGAAGACAGAAAAAAGGAGAGGTCCTAAAATAGAGCCCTGTGGGACTCCCAAAGAGATAGGGAGCAGACTGGATAGGTTATTGTCCCAGAGGACTGCTTGTTGTCTATTTTCTAGATAAGACTTGAACCAGTGTACTGCCTGAGTGTCTAATGATAGTGATTTTAAGTATATCTAACAAGGTAATGATAGAACATGTCGAAAGCTTTTGATAGGTCCAAAAAGAGAGCTGAGGAAAGTAGGTTATTATTACGATTTTTATTAATAGAGTCTGAAAAGGATAAGAGTGCAGTTGTAGTACTGTGGAATGGCCTAAAGCCGTCTGCTAGTAGGTTGTTATGGAGGAGATGCTCACGATGGATACATCTCTCCATGATTTTTGCTAAGGGGGGAAAGTAGGTCTATGGGACTGAAGTTAGAGAGATCATTAGAGTTACCTCCCTTATGCAATTGGGTAATATGTGAGACTTTCCAGAGAGATGGGATTGAACCTTCTGTAATGGTTCTGTTAATCAAGATGGAAATAGGGTAGACAAGTACTCCAGCTGTGATTTGCAAATATTCGGCTGGAAGGAGGTTAGCTGATGGTGTACATGGCTTAAGTTTAAGAAGTAAGGTATGCATGAGAGATGTAGGAACTGGCTGCAGATGTAGATCAGGGGAATATTGAATAGCGAGAGTGGCTCTGAGGTGCTAAAAGGTGGTAAGGTATTTGCTAGAGATTGAATGGTTTCAGAAAATAATTTGTTGAAGCTGTCAGCAATGTGGTTGGGGGAAGTCTGAGTCAAATTAGATGGGGTCGGAGTTTTGGAATGTCCTGGGTGAAGTAGTTTATTTATACCCAACCAGAATTTTTGTGGGTTTTGGTGTTGGGTTTGTTGGAGTTTAAGGTAATAGTTTTTTTGTATCAAGGAGAATTAATTTTTTAGTGGCATTTCTAAGCTGTCTAAAGTTTTGATGATCAATTGGGTTTCTAGTATTTCTCCATCTGGACCAGAGTTTATTTCTTTGAAGTATTTTGTGCCTGGTGTCTTTTGTGAGCCAAGGAGCAGCTTTGTTCCTAGTTCTGACAGTATGAGAGGGGGCATGGTGCTCTAGAATTTGCAAGAAGGTACTGTTAAAGTATGAGACTGCTTCTTCAAGAGGTAGGTATTTTAGGGGTGACCAATTAAACGCTTTGAGCTCGGCCTGCTAGCTAACTGGGTTCAGATTTTTCTTGTTCCTGGTAGTTTTAAAGATTATTTGGTTGGGGATAAAGGTCTTTTGTCTGGTTATAAAGGTAAGAGAGTGGTCACTAATGTCATCAGGAAGAATGCCTGTTTTATAGGAGAGAGTATTACTGTTAACTAATATCCAGTCTAAGGTGCTTTGTTTGTTACTAGGTTTGTGGGTTCTAGTTGGGGAGGTGATGGTTTAGAAGAAGCCATAGAGATTAATGTGAGTAGTTGGTTTGGCAGAAGTGCAACAATTCCAGTCAATATTAAAGTCACCTAGGAGTATGGTTTCTTGAGGGAAAGATGTGGAGAGTCAGCTAAGTGCATTTTCAAGAGTATTAATGTTATTACCTGGAGGAATATAGGAGCAGATTATATACAGGGATTTATTGGTATTAATCTGGAGTTTAGAAACTAAGATTTTGGCATTACTAGGTGATGGAAGTTGACTATCTAGTGGGGTAACTTGTAATTCAGATTTGAACAGTATTGCTACCCCACCCCTTTTTTGTTTAGACAATCTAGTTTCAGGATAGTCTCAGGATCTAGTCTCAGGATCTAGTCTCACTATATACATATATATATATATATATATATATATATATATATATATATATATATATATATATATATATCCAAAAAGAAAATCTAGCACTTTACTTCACCAAATAAATCCAAACAGCCATGGTAAAATAAGTATTTATTAAGGCGTAGCCTGCCCAACACAGACAGTTGGCCGGTTTTGCTTAAATGCAATTTCTTCGGGCAAGAGCCCGAATTTAAATAGTTGAACTGCAGACTTCCAGTGTGCTCATTTAAAGTAACATACACCTGATAAGTCATAATTAAATGCAAACCTAAAACACACATAGATTGAAAGACCCAACTGTCACCATACATGACACAAAAATATACTAGTGTAATAAAAATTAAATAAAGTAACTGCCTTACTTAGAGGATATGAACAAGAAACAACCCCTTCCAGCACAACACCAATTCCCATATTAATAGTGCATCGCCTTTATTATAGGAAATTGCAAAAAATAGCAAAAAAAAATATAATAAATTTTATCATGCCTATTAATATTAATCAGATATATATCATTTCCTGCAAATATGTTTATATTAATTAATTATATAAGATTTAGTCTCTATTCATAATTGCTGATTGCCCTAAGTTCTTTTTTAATCTATTAAGACCTATCTTATCTATAATTTGTATAACTAAGGCAGCCCTAAAATCATTATTATGTTTTACCACTGGTCATTAAGACCAGGTTTAAAGAGTGCCCCCAAGTTCACTATCCACCTACGTTCTTTCTGAGTTAACATCCGATGTTTAAATATATCGTTAGTATCCTGCATTTTGACCATATCCAAACCTACAAATACAAAGTGTGCTGTGGTATGAACCATCTTATGTTTATATAAAGTACTTCGGAGTCTTTGACATTTAATTCACTTATGTGAAGAGCTATTCTCTGTTTGAGAGTACAAGAAGTCTGTCCCATGTAAAATGCTCCGCATTGAAAATGGCCATATATACCACCCAAGAACTGCTACACTTTATTAAATATTTTATGTCAAACACCCTCTTTGTATTAACTGATGTAAACAACTTAGTCTTAGCTATCAGTTTGCAGTATTTACATGCTCCACAATAGGTACTCCCCACTATGTTCATATTAGGTCTGGAAACCTGTAACTTGCCTTTCTTAAAAGAAGAAAAGCATTGTCCCAAAGTCCTACCTTTTCTATATCCAAAATGGCAAGATTCATCTACTAAATTAGTAAAAAAAGAATCTGAATGCAAAACATGCCAATGCTTGGCCAAAATATTCTTAATACAAAAAGTATTAGTGCCAAAGGTAGTAATGAATCTCACTGGCTCCCCTTGGGACCTGTGATTCCTACCCCTATCAACTAATAATGCTGTTCTATCCATATGGTTAGATACCCTATGTGCTTGTTTAACATTACTTTTACTATAGTCCCTTTTAATAAACCTACTTTCCAGATCCAAAGCCTGTATCTCATAAGTGGCATCCTGAGAACAAATCCTCCTAACCCTCTGAAATTGAGATCCTGGAATATTTTGTATTGTGTGGCGGGGGTGACAACTGCTGGCATGTAAAAATGCATTTTTTGAAAATGGTTTTCTATACAAATCAGTAATCAAATGTCCATCAGGAGATTTCCTGACCTTGATATCTAGGTACTCCACTTCATGAATATTAATCCCCCCTATAAATTTAATCCCATATTCATTTCCATTAAGAAAAAACACAAAGTCCTGCCAAGCAACCATGTCACCCCCCCACACAACCCAACAATCATCCAGGTATCTACGCCACATAATAAGGTGTTCTTTAATAGGAAAAAGGACTGTATATATGTATTGGATTTCTAAAAAGCCCATGAACAAGTCAGCATAAGTGGGGGTAAAAGTAGCCCCCATTGCTGTTCTTTAATTTGTAAATACCACTGGTTATGGAACAAAAAGACATTCCCCGGGATTCATGAAGCTCGGCGCAAGGCCGGCGTAAGGCCTGCGCCGGCGGTGCATGGAATATCCGGCGCAGTAGCGCCATATACATATTAATGAGAGTGCACCGGAATCACAGACACGTGCGTAGTGTACGTGAGCGAGCCCAGGTAGGA